>NW_018405580.1:391479-400518 GCF_002113885.1 Mizuhopecten yessoensis
ACCGTATAGATATGTAGTTTGTGTAGGTACAGACCGTGTAGATATGGAGTTTGTGTAGGTACAGACCGTGTAGATATGTGGTTTGTGTAGATAAAGACCGTAAAGATATGTAGATTGTGTAGGTACAGACCGTGTATATATGTAGTTTGTGTAGATACAGACCGTATAGATATGTAGTTTGTGTAGGTACAAACCTTATAGATATGTAGTTTGTGTAGGTACAGACCGTGTAAATATGGAGTTTGTGTAAGTACAGACCGTGTAGATATGTAGTTTGTGTGATACAGACCGTATAGATATGTAGTTTGTGTAGATGCAGACCGTGTAGATATGTAGTTTGTGTAGTTACAGGCCGTGTAGATATGTAGATTGTGTAGATACAGACCGTATAGATATGTAGTTTGTGTAGATGCAGACCGTGTAGATATGTAGTTTGTGTAGATACAGACCGTATAGGTATGTAGTTTGTGTAGGTACAAACCTTATAGATATGTAGGTTGTGTAGGTACAGACCGTGTAGATATGTAGTTTGTGTAGGTATAGACCGTGTAGATATGTAAATTGTGTCGGTACAGACCGTGTAGATATGTAGTTTGTGTAGTTACAGACCGTTTAGATATCTAGATTGTGTAGATACAGACCGTGTAGATATGTAGATTGTGTAGGTACAGACCGTGTAGATATGTAGTTTGTGTAGATACAGACCGTATAGATATGTAGTTTGTGTAGGTACAGACCGTGTAGATATGTAGATTGTGTAGATACAGACCGTATAGATATGTAGTTTGTGTAGGAACAGACCGTATAGATATGTAGTTTGTGTAGGTACAAACCGTGTAAATATGTAGTTTGTGTAGGTACAGACCGTGTAGATATGCAGTTTGTGTAAGTACAGACCGTATAGATATGTTGTTTGTGTAGGTACAGACCGTGTAGATATTCAGTTTGTGTAAGTACAGACCGTATAGATATGTAGATTGTGTAGATGCAGACCGTGTAGATATGTAGTGTGTGTAGGTACAGACCGTGTAGATATGTAGTTTGTTCAGGTACAGTTCTTGTAGATATGTAGTTTGTGTGATACAGACCGTGTAGATATGTAGTTTGTGTAGGAACAGACCGTATAGATATGTAGTTTGTGCAGGTACAAACCGTGTAAATATGTAGTTTGTGTGGGTACAGACCGTGTAGATATGCAGTTTGTGTAAGTACAGACCGTATAGATAGGTTGTTTGTGTAGGTACAGACCGTGTAGATATGTAGTTTGTGTAGATGCAGACCGTGTAGATATGTAGTTTGTGTAGGTACAGACCGTATAGATATGTAGTTTGTGTAGATACAGATCGTATAGATATGTAGTTTGTGTAGGTACAAACCGTGTAGATATGTAGTTTGTGTAGAAACAGACCGTGTAGATATGTGTTTTGTGTAGGTACAGACCGTGTAGATATGTAGTTTATGTAGGTACAAACCGTGTAGATATGTAGTTTGTGTAGATACAGACCGTATAGATATGTAGTTTGTGTAGTAACACACCGTATAGATATGTAGTTTGTGTAGGTACAGACCGTGTAGATATGTAGTTTGTGTAGGTACAAACCGTGTATATATGCAGTTTGTGTAGATACAGACCGTGTAGATATGCTGTTTGTGTGGGTACAGACCGTATAGATATGTAGTTTGTGTAGATACAGACCGTGTAGATATGTGTTTTGTGTAGGTACAGACCGTAGAGATATGTAGTTTGTGTAGTAACACACCGTATAGATATGTAGTTTGTGTAGTAACACACCGTATAGATATGTAGTTTTTGTAGATACAGATCGTATAGATATGTAGTTTGTGTAGATGCAGACCGTGTAGATATGGAGTTTGTGTAGGTACAGACCGTGTAGATATGTAGTTTGTGTAGGTACAGACCGTGTAGATCATGTAGTTTGTTTAGAAACAGACCGTGTAGATATGTAGTTTGTGTAGGTACAAACCGTGTATATATGTCGTTTGTGTAGGTACAGACCGTTTAGATATGTAGTTTGTGTAGAAACAGACCGTGTAGATATGTAGTTTGTGTAGGTACAGACCGTATAGATATGTAGTTTGTGTAGGTACAGACCGTATAGATATATGTAGTTTGTGTAGGAACAGACCGTATTGATATGTAGTTTGTGTAGGTACAGACCGTGTAGATATGTAGTTTGTGTAGGTACAGACCGTGTAGATATGTAGTTTGTGTGATACAGACCGTATAGATATGTAGTTTGTGTAGGTACAGACCGTAGAGATATGTAGTTTGTGTAGGTATAGACCGTGTAGATATGTAGATTGTGTAGATACAGACCGTATAGATATGTAGTTTGTGTAGGTACAGACCGTGTAGATATGTAGTTTGTGTAGGAACAGACCGTATAGATACGTAGTTTGTGTAGGTACAGACCGTATAGAACTTGTTGTAAGATCCGGACCGCGTAGAAATGTAGTAAGACATCATAATATTTCTGATACATATCCTTTCCATGATATGATTAAAAGTCTTCTTTATATTCGTTTGCTGCGGTTATTGTTAATATATATTGATCAAAAACATGTATTTGTGTGTTAAAATATAGGTTAATTAACCTTGCGTTACAGTCACCTGACACTTATTCCCAGAGATACATGTAACTGACTGTGGTTGAAAACCTTTTGTCGATTTAATGGTTTCATGTAACAGCTTATTTGTGCAATCTTTTGTGAACTTAAAAGGTCTGATTAAATTATGATATGTCATGTACTGATTAATCATGCATGTACATTTCTATGATCGACTAAATACAGGTTGAAACGTAATCAAAGGATGACGTCCCACCGCTGGTGATTTCTGTTCACTGTTCCACAATACAGCCTAGGGTGGTCCTCCCACAAACTTACAAATGTTACGTTAATTTTCTTTGTTGCCAATATTTAAAAACCTTGGTATTTTTGCGTTCGTATTATGCTACCCGTGGGGTTTTTTCTGTATGATGTCCTACTCCATTGTAATAAAAGGACATCCAAAACCAGTTGTTGTTCGATGTGAATACGTAATACATCAGTGATCTACCCTACTCAGATCCCCCTTCTACAAGGTACATTGGTAAGCTTTGTGACTATAATAACTCCTGTCCACATTTTTCTGAGTAGCATTTTTTTTTTTCTTAATGCTTACACAGTGGATGAACATGTTATACGTTATTCATTGTACCACATGTAGTTAACTGATGATAATTCAATACAGTACATCTGAACAAATAATCGTCTTTCCAAAGCGTACTTTGGACTTACATATTGGGGTATTCACCTGTAAATTTCCACGTTCCCAAAGACTTCCTGTTTCCTTATAAGGAGTCGATTCTTTGAACAGTTCTGGTGTATGGATATCTTTAATAAGACTATTTGCTTATTTGAATAACAATAGATGGCGTCATATGTTTTNGGAGTCGATTCTTTGAACAGTTCTGGTGTATGGATATCTTTAATAAGACTATTTGCTTATTTGAATAACAATAGATGGCGTCATATGTTTTAAAGATATTTTCTCTAGCTATTAGACTACGACTGTTATTTATTTCAGATCACAGATGGTTTCTATTTTCTAATAAACATAGTTTTAGACGCCAACTTGAACGTGTTACATTTTTACCAGTGAAATATCGGAAATTATCAGTGTGATATAAACTTATATATTCACTTCGAATGTTACATATTCACTTGTGATGATATAAGATCCAGTATTGATTAAATACTCGCCATTAAAAATAGTATTTTGTATTTTGATTTTCTGTTCATTTGCAGATGAAGCGACGGTAGCATATGTGGTTGTTTTCGTACATCTTTGGTACAAACATCGGGTTATTAGCTGGACACCATTAATTATCCTCTATTTACCTCCATAATTGAAAAGGGGACTTTGTCACAAACTATCGTGTATATAGCATATATACATAAATCTATCTGCCTATCTACAGTTGGGCTGATGTTTCTTAGTTACTGTTAGTTTTATGGCGTCATCAACAATAATACAGTAAGCAATGCTAATGACGTTATGACATGACCAGATGAAGGTTGATCATATGGTTACCCTTTGGCTCATCTGGTAATTTTTTCCCTTTTACTTTTTTAAAAGTATTCCATTTACGTTTTGTATGGTATCCTTATAAAAGTACAAGCAATATATGTTATGTGACGTGAATATATAATGCATCATTAATCCCCCTACTCAAATTCTCCCTTCTCCTCCAATGTACTTTTAGTAAGCTCTGTGACTTTATTTACTCCCTTCAAATTATTATATGTTCCTACACGGTGGGTAAATATGCAATACAAATACACAGAAAAAAAGTCAATTCCAAAATCTAATAGTCATACAAGGAGTCATTTAACTGGTACCTTGTTATGTATTAGATTTCATCAATATGACTAGACTTGTTGGCACAACGCCATTTGGATTTCAGTACTGGAGTATTCATTGGAAATTCCTACGTACATGTAGCACTTACAATTTACGAGAATTCTTTGTTTCCTTATGTAGCATCGATTTTTTAATTTTTAATTTGTTTGTGCGAGTGTGTATTCTGTTTTATTTCAAAACGAATGACGCAAATGTTATATGCCTGAATAATTTCAAAATGTAACAAAATATTCTGTATATAACAGGTTATAACATGCATTGAAAGACAAAACAATCCGTATACTTGTATACATATTTACTTTTAACAAAGACGAAAAGTGACTGCTGGGCATGTCTTCTTTCTTTGGCGTCTTCAGGCCGGACTGGTGGTTATTAGCAAATGTAAGTTACATGACGTCATGAAAAGTTACGCTTTAAATAATCATAGTGACATAATCAATCAAAAATATGTGTGAAACCATTGACAACACAAGGGAAGAGTAAAAAAAAATGTACACTTAACACATCGTGAAAAGCTGCTCGGTTTAAGATGTTATCATTTGACCATTTTCATATCCTACTTCCATATCAACCCGAGACCTCCAAATAAAATAAAGGAGCTGGAGTCCCGAGGGCTGATAGCTGTCGAGGATGACACGGTAATAGGATGATATGAAAGTGATCAAATGTTAATCTTTCAATCATTAACTACACACCGTAAATGTTTTAGTACGTTATCGAAACTATTAAAAATAGCATTACAAACATGTAAAGGAAGTGATATATTGTCTGGAACGTGTTGAAACAAACTACAACAGGCGTTAAACTCTGTATAAAAATAGAAGCAAGATACATTTATATGTTCATGCATTTCCACCTTGACAAATGCAACATTGTTTACATATTAGACAAACGCACAAAATTTAAGAGCACTCATAAACTCCACAACCACACACTACAATAAGTCGACTCCAGTAAAAACATAATTTGAATCAATATTATACAGAAACTTTCTTAAATGGAACAAACACATCAAAGACATCACCTAAGATACAAACTCCCCACATAGGAGAGAAAATACATATGAAACTGTAGGCAGGCCAAAATTGGAATAATTCGCCTTTGCTACGTGCAATGTGGTATTTACTTAAGTATTCAGTATACCTAAGTAAATACAATAGTGCACGTATTACAAATTTGTATGCACATATTTCCAGATAAGAGCAGAAACAATTTTCATATTCTGCCATACTCGTGAAATACCAAATTCAAAAGTGTCCAATGTTCAAAAGTTTTTAGTCTTGCTCTGGTATCTAGCATGTCTATGAATCCGTGCTCACGGGTGCCAAAATACCATGACTATATGACACTTAACACATTACCATGACGTTGTTCGTGTTACACAAGTCGCTGTAGTCATTACAGACTTCATTAAAAGGGGACTTGTTTAGATTGGTGATAAAGGTACTCTTTGTAGACGTCAGGAACTCCGTGTCGGTACAGTTACTTACACTGGTTGCATTCGAATGTGTGAGCGCGTAAGCTGAAATACAAGGTAATACGGAGTAAGCTACATGCATACACATCACTTAAGGGACAAATAGAAAAGTACAATAAGTACTTCCTATATTCATTTTGAATGTGTCTCATTTTATCGCTCTCATTACGCGGTTTTCACTTTAAGGACGTGAAATTACTCTGATTTGACTTAGTTTTACATGAAAGATGATTTTGATGAAGCAGAATGCAAATGCCCTCCCGGAACATCTGGTCTTACTATCCCTGTTCGAATCTTTTACTAGTTTACAAAATTCCTGCTTTCATATAAAAGTAAGGAATGAGAATTTGAGTTGAATTCACTGTTCATCTTTATAAGCACATTTATAAACCTATACATTTACCACATACTGTGACATTGCTCACTTTTATGCCGAACTAACATGTAATTCGATAAAACGTCACAGTCAGTCATTTCGGAATCATAATACCGGGATACGAAATACTTAAAATATAACTTACATCTGCAGGTGAGAGAAGACCAGCTGCCAGGTGCCCAGGTACCTGACGCCCCACACACGTACCACTGGTCAGGGTTTACGGAGATGGGTAGAGAGTAGCCAATGTGACACACAACCCTACAGTACCGACCGAAATCTGTCCTCCAGCCGTTACAGACAACAACACCGTTCTCAGGCACAGGCATGTCCTCACATGGCGTCGCTACATTTGGAACAAGAAAAACGATCGGTAAAACCAGCTTGTATCAACCAGATCTAAATCATTTTATTTCCACGGCAAAACCAGAAGCTTTTTGAAGCACCAAAATCAATTGACAGAATTATTTTCATGAATATGACTGTTATTTTTTTTAAACATATGATTGTGCTCTTTGTTATCGTACACTGTAGCAGCTATTACGATAACAATATGATTTTCTTTCAATTGTTTGCAGGAGCTTGCAATCATGACATTAAGCACACTACTTACGCCTTATGTCAACTTGTATTGTACATTCTGCAGTCATCCCATTTGCTGCCTTAACTCCAGTGTACTGTATCACAAAATCTCCCCACGGAAAATCGTATTCTGGAGATGGATAATTTGTGGATCTGTGGATCTCATTGCCCATGGGATCGGAGAAGGTTGGTGCAGTCCAGTTGACAAAATGAAGCGGGGTAGTGGCATTGGCGCTGATGTCAAAATCACATCCTGTGATTACTGGAGGCTGTATATCTGAACATTTATACGTAATATATTTAAAAATGCAAATCTCTGAAATCCAGTTACAGTTGTTGCATATTATAAATATTTATAGACGTGATTGATTAATTAAGCAAATACGCATCACTTAAAAATACTTCTTACAGTCAATGTGAAACGCACCTTCATTTTGCGTGGACAATATATACCCATATATATGTACCTCCGTGTATTTGACTTTGAATCGGTTACCCAAACGCCTTTGTGTTGTAATCGTTATCCAGTGGTCTATTGATATATTGCCTGTTTCTGTGAGATACTAAAACTATCCAAACCTACCTTCAGCACAGGTTAAACCACTCCAGCCAGGTAGACAGTTACAGGTAAACATCTCTACACCATTAGTACACGTACCACCATTAGCGCACGGATTACTGGAGCACGTGTTGGAAACTGACAAATATACAGATTGACATTTAAATGTTGAAACATAACAATTGTCTTCAAAATTAATTCAGACCTTTCTATTTCTTTATTACACAATAACATATAATTTTATTTGTTACATTTGTAAATCTATTTATAATTATACGCATATATTGCTATACGTACATGCACATCTTGGCAATGTTCCACTCCATACCCCGGTCAGCTGACATGTCCTGGTCTGGGTACCGTCCACCAGGGTGTAATGTGTATTACATGAATATCCCACAGAGGCCCCGTACGTGTACAAACTTCCGGTCACCTGACCATTGTCGAGAGTCCCCGGGTGACCACAGTTGATTTCTTGATAATACATATTTGGCGTCGATAAAAGCTCAGAAGCATTTTCAGATATCTTACGCAATACCACAGGTGAATATACACCAGATAAATACATAACTGTAAGAGCAAATGATCTCGCATGGATGGTCAGTGGTATAAGAAAGTAGCTATAGATCCGTAATAGAAAATATATACATCGAAAAGCGTAACAATCACACAATAGCGATGACTGGCTTATATACAGGAATATCCGGAATAATTGTTCAAATGACATACATAAAATTTAGCGTGAATATTTTGAACAAACTAAGTACAGTTGTAACAAACTTAATCACAGTACTAGAAGCGATGTTCTCTATGGCTTGATAACAAAGTGACATATATTATTCGATCACTTAAGATAAAGAAAGTGATGACATAATAAGTCTGGCTTAGTTTTATTATTTCAGATATTTGCCGTATACTTTGTACATCGACAATCAGAGATGTCATACTTACGGTAGTTACAGCAATTCCCATAGAAACCCGCCACACAGTTACAGCGACTTCCGGTACTACTGCCGCCATTGTGGCATACCTCGTTACAACCAGAGTAGCTATAAGCAAGATCACTTGATGCACAGTCACTGAATTCAACACATCCAGTATTGAAGTATATATGCACCTGCCTCTCCCGTTGTCTCCGCCCAAAACATGAGCTATCGCAGTCAGACCATGCCATCCATGCGACCCAGGAACATTGGCAGTGTTCCCAAGTGGACGCGTATCCCCCAGATACAGCATGGTAAGGCAGCTGCCATTGTGTCAGTAGGACCAGGGATGTGGTGATTGACAACAGCATCTGTAACAATAAATAACACAATTATCACATACAGCCTCTAGACATTGCACAATCGGGCCTTAACGGTTGGTATCACGCACCTATTACTGTCTGGATGAACATAGAAATGTGAGAAGTGAAAATATAAAATAATTAGGTATATCATTGCGTCAGAAAACCTCGGACCTCAAACTCAGCTTGATACCAAAAGACCACAACAGGAACAGAGACGAGAATAGGTACTTAAAATGCGAAAGCGGTTAGCGCCGATGTGTTCATGGTCCCTTTGTTTTGCTGGATAATTAACCAGCGTGAAGTTGGTTACTTATTCAATATTGGGCTAGCC
>NW_018405581.1:0-197 GCF_002113885.1 Mizuhopecten yessoensis
TTACTCACTAGTGTAACCCCGTTAATCTAGTAGGTGTAGATACAATCATTATGGTAACCCTACTCACTAGAGTAACCCTGTAAATCTAGGTGGTGTAGATACAACCGTTATTGTAACCCTACTCACTAGAGTAATCATGCTAATCTAGTAGGTGTAAATACAAACGTTATTGTAACCCTACTCACTAGAGTAATCCT
>NW_018405581.1:2027-2226 GCF_002113885.1 Mizuhopecten yessoensis
TTAACCCTACTCACTAGAGTGATCCTGTTAATCTAGTAAGTGTAGATACAATCGTTATTGTAACCTTACTTACTAGAGTAACCCTGTTATCTTGGTAGGTGTAAATACAATCGTTACCGTAACCCTACTCACTCGAGTAACTCGGTTAATCTAATAGGTGTAGATACAACCGTTATTGTAACCCTACTCACTAGAGTAA
>NW_018405581.1:5098-5258 GCF_002113885.1 Mizuhopecten yessoensis
TCTCACTTGAGTAACTCGGTTAATGTAGTAGGTGTAGATACAACCGTTATTGTAACCCTAATCACTAGAGTAACCCTGCTTATCTACTAGGTGTAGAGAAAATCGTTATTGTAAACTTACTCACTAGGGTAACCGTGTTAATCTAGTAGGTGTAGATACA
>NW_018405581.1:5786-17150 GCF_002113885.1 Mizuhopecten yessoensis
TCCCTACTCACTAGAGTAATCCTGTTAATCAAGTAAGTGTAGGTACAATCGTTTATGTAACCCTACTCACTAGAGTAACTCTGTTAATCTATAAGGTGTAGATACAGCCCTAATTGTAGCCCTACTCACTAGAGTAACCCTGTTTATCTAGTAGGTGTAGATACAGCCCTAATTGTAGCCCTACTCACTAAAGTAACCCTGTTTATCTAGTAGGTGTAGATACAATCGTTATTGTAGCCCTACTCACTAGAGTAACCATGTTAATTTAGTAGGTGTAGATACAATCCTTATTGTAACCCAACTCACTAGAGTAACCCTGTGAATCTGGTAGGTGAAGATACAACCTTTATTGTAACCCTACTCACTAGAGTAACCCTGTTAATCTAGTAGGAGTACATACAATTGTTATTGTAACCCTACTCACAAGAGTAACCCTGTTTATCAAATAGGTGTAGATACAATCGTTATTGTAACCCTAATCACTAGAGTAACCCTGTTAACCTGGTAGGTGTAAATACAATCGTTATTGTAACCCTACTTACTTGAGTAACTCGGATAATGTAGTAGGTGTAGATACAACCGTTATTGTAACCCTACTCACTAGAGTAACCCGGTTAATCTAGTATGTGTAGATAAAAGCGTTATTGTAACCTGACTCACTAGAGTAACCCTGTTAATTTAGTTGGTGTAGATACCACCTTTATTGTAACCCTACTCACTAGAGTAACCCTGTTAATCTAGTAGGTGTAGATACAATCGTTATTGTAACCCTACTCACTTGATTAACTCGGTTAATCTAGTAGGTGTAAAAACAACCGTTATTGTAACCCTACTCACTAGAGTAACCCGGTTAATCTAGTATGTGTAGATAAAATCGTTATTGTAACCTTACTCACTAGAGTAACCCTTTTAATCTAGAAGGTGTAGATACAACTTTTATTGTAGCCCTACTCACTAGAGTAACCCTTTTAATCTAGTAGGTGTAGATACAATCGTTATTGTAACCCTACTCACTAGAGTAACCCTGTTAATCTAGTAAGTGTAGATACAACCGTTATTGTAACCTTACTCACTAGAGTAACCCTGTTAATCTAGTAGGTGTAGATACAACCTTAAGTGTAGCCCTACTCACTAGAATAACCCTGTTAATCTAGTAGGAGTACATACAATTGTTATTGTAACCCTACTCACAAGAGTAACCCTGTTTATCTAGTAGGTGTAGATACAATCGTTATTGTAACCCTAATCACTACAGTAACCCTGTTACCCTGGTAGGTGTAGATACAATCATTATGGTAACCCTACTCCCTAGAGTAATCCTGTAAATCTAGTAGATGTAGATACAACCGTTATTGTAACCCTACTCACTAGAGTAACCCGGTTAATCTAATATGTGAAGGTAAAAGCGTTATTGTAACCTTACTCACTAGAGTAACCCTGTTAATCTAGTAATTGTAGATACAATAGTTTGTGTAACCCTACTCACTAGACTAACCCTGTTAATCTAGTAATTGTAGATACATTAGTTTGTGTAACCCTACTCACTAGATTAATCCTGTTAATCTATTAGATGTAAATACAACCATTATTGTAACCCTACTCACTAGAGGGTGTATATAAAATCGTTATTGTAACCCTCCTCACTAGAGTAACCCTGTAAATCTAGTAGAGGTAGATACAACCGTTATTGTAATCCTACTCACTAGAGTAACCCTATAAATCTAGGTGGTGTAGATACAACCGTTATTGTACCCCTACTCACAAGAGTAACCCTGTTTATCAAATAGGTGTAGATACAATCGTTATTGTAACCCTACTTACTTGAGTAACTCGGTTAATGTAGTATGTGTAGATACAACCGTTATTGTAACCCTACTAACTAGTGTGACCCTGTTAATCTAGTAGGAGTACATACAATTGTTATTGTAACCCTACCCCCCAGACTAACCCTGTTTATCTAGTAGTTGTAGATACAATCGTTATTGTAACCCTACTTACTTGAGTAACTCGGTTAATGTAGTATGTGTAGATACAACCGTTATTGTAATCCTACTCACTAGAGTAACCCGGTTTATCTAATATGTGAAGGTAAAAGCGTTATTGTAACCTTACTCACTAGTGTAACCCCGTTAATCTAGTAGGTGTAGATGCAACCGTTATTGTAACCCTACTAACTAGTGTATCCCTGTTAATCTAGTAATTGTAGATACAATAGCTTGTGTAACCCTACTCACTAGACTAACCCTGTTAATCTAGTAATTGTAGATACATTAGTTTGTGTAACCCTACTCACTAGAGTAGTAACCCTACTCACAAGAGTAACCCTGTTTATCAAATAGGTGTAGATACAATCGTTATTGTAACCCTACTTACTTGAGTAACTCGGTTAATGTAGCATGTGTAGATACAACCGTTATTGTAACCCGACTAACTAGTGTAACCCTGTTAATCTATTAGGAGTACAAACAATTGTTATTGTAACTTATTGTAACCCTACTCACTGTAGTAATCCTGTTAATCTAGTAGATGTAGATATACTCGTTATTGTAACCCTACTCACAATAGTAACCCTGTTTATCTAGTAGTTGTAGATACAACCCTAATTGTCACCCTACTCACTAGAGTAATCATGCTAATCTAGTAGGTGTAAATACAAACGTTATTGTAACCCTACTCAAAAGAGTAACCCTGTTTATCAAATAGGTGTAGATACAATCGTTATTGTAACCCTACTCACAATAGTAACCCTGTTTATCTAGATAGTTTGTGTAACCCTACTCACTAGATTAATCCTGTTAATCTATTAGATGTAAATACAATCGTTATTGTAACCCTACTTACTTGAGTAACTCGGTTAATGTAGTATGTGTAGATACAACCGTTATTGTAACCCGACTAACTAGTGTAACCCTGTTAATCTAGTAATTGTAGATACAATAGCTTGTGTAACCCTACTCACTAGATTAATCCTGTTAATCTATTAGATGTAAATACAACCATTATTGTAACCCTACTCACAATAGTAACCCTGTTTATCTAGTAGTTGTAGATACAATCGTTATTGTAACCCTACTCACTGTAGTAATCCTGTTAATCTAGTAATTGTAGATACATTAGTTTGTGTAACCCTACTCACTAGAGGGTGTATATAAAATCGTTATTGTAACCTTACTCACGAGAGTATCCCTGTTAATCTAGTAGGAGTACAAACAATAGTTATTGTAACCCTACTCAAAAGAGTAACCCTGTTTATCTTGTAGGTGTATATAAAATCGTTATTGTAACCTTACTCACTAGTGTAACCCTGTAGATACAACCATTATTTTAACCCTACTCACTAGTGTACCCCTGTAGATACAACCATTATTTTAACCCTACTCACTAGAGTATCCCGGTTAATCTAATATGTCAAGGTAAAAGCGTTATTGTAACCTTACTCACGAGAGTATCCCTGTTAATCTAGTAGGAGTACATACAATTGTTATTGTAACCCTAGTCACAAGAGTAACCCTGTAAATCTAGTAGAGGTAGATACAACCGTTATTGTACCCCTACTCACAAGAGTAACCCTGTTTATCAAATAGGTGTAGATACAATCGTTATTGTAACCCTACAGTAACCCTGTTTATCTAGTAGGTGTAGATACCCTACTCACTAGAGTAACACTGTTAATCTAGTAGGTGTAGGTACAACCTTTATTTTACCCTACTCACTAGAGTAACACTGTTAATCTAGTAGGTGTAGATCCAACCGTTATTGTAACCCTACTCACAAGAGTAACCCTGTTTATCTAGATAGTTTGTGTAACCCTACTCACTAGAGGGTGTATATAAAATCGTTATTGTAACCTTACTCACTAGAGTAACCCTATTACCCTGGTAGGTGTAAATACAATCGTTATTGTAACCCTACTTACTTGAGTAACTCGGTTAATGTAGCATGTGTAGATACAACCGTTATTGTACCCCTACTCACTAGAGTAACCCGGTTAATCTAGTATGTGTAGATAAAAGCGTTATTGTAACCTTACTCACTAGAGTAACCCTATAAATCTAGGTGGTGTAGATACAACCATTATTGTAGCCCTACTCGCTAGAGTAACCCTGTTAATCTAGTAGGTGTAGATACAACCGTTATTGTAACCCTACTAACTAGTGTAACCCTGTTAATCTAGTAGGAGTACAAACAATTGTTATTGTAACCCTACTCACAAGAGTAACCCTGTTTATCTAGTAGGTGTAGATACAATCGTTATTGTAACCCTACTCACTAGAGTAACCCTATTACCCTGGTAGGTGTAAATACAATCGTTATTGTAACCCTACTTACTTGAGTAACTCGGTTAATGTAGTATGTGTAGATACAACCGTTATTGTAACCCTACTCACTAGAGTAACCCGGTTAATCTAGTATGTGTAGATAAAAGCGTTATTGTAACCTTACTCACTAGAGGTACCCTGTTAATCTAGTTTGTGTAGATACCACCTTTATTGTAACCCTACTCACTAGAGTAACCCTGCTAATCTAGTAGGTGTAGATAAAATCGTTATTGTAATCTTACTCACTGGAGAAACCTTGTTAATCTAGTAGGGGTAGATACAACCTTTAGTGTAGCCCTACTCGCTAGAGTAACCCTGTTAATCTAGGAGGTGTTGATACAATCGTTATTGTAACCCTACTCACTAGTGTAACCCTGTAGATACAACCATTATTGTAACCCTACTCACTAGAGTAATCCTGTTAATCTAGTAGATGTAGATATACTCGTTATTGTAACCCTACTCACTAGAGTAGCCTTGTTAATCTAGTAGATGTAGATACAACCGTTATTGTAACCTTTCTCACTAGAGTAATCCTGTTAATCTAGTTGGTGTAGATACAACCGTTATTGTAACCATACTCACTAGAGTAACCCGGTTAAGCTAGTAGGTGTAGATACAACCTTTATTGTAGCCCTACTCGCTAGAGTAACCCTGTTAATCTAGGAGGTGTTGATACAATCGTTATTGTAACCCTACTCACTAGTGTAACCCAGTAGATACAACCATTATTGTAGCCCTACTCGCTAGAGTAATCCTGTTAATCTAGTAATTGTAGATACAATCGTTATTGTAACCCTACTCACTAGAGTAGCCCTGTTAAACTAGTAGATGTAGATACAACTATTATTGTAACCCTACTCACTAGAGGAATCCTGTTAATCTATTTGATGTAAATACAATCGTTATTGTAACCCTACTCACTAGTGTAACCCTGTTAATCTAGTAGGTGTAGATACAACCGTTATTGTAACCCTACTCACTAGAGTAATCCTGTTAATCTAGTAGATGTAAATACAACCGTTAATGTAACCCTTCTCACTAGAGTAATCCTGTTAATCTAGTAGGTGTAGATACAACCATTATTGTAACCCTACTCACTAGAGTAATCCTGTTAATCTAGTAGATGTAAATACAACCGTTAATGTAACCCTTCTCACTAGAGAAATCCTGTAAATCTAGTAGGTGTAGATACAACCGTTATTGTAACCCTACTCACTAGTGTAACCCTGTTAATCTAGTAGGTGTAGATACAACCGTTATTGTAACTCTACTCACTAGAGTAACCCTGTTAATCTTGTAGGTGTAGATACAATCGTTTGTGTAACCCTACTTACTAGAATAACTCTGCTAATCTAGTAGGTGTAGAAACAATCGTTATTGTAACCCTACTCACTTGAGTAACCCTGTTAATCTAGTAGGTGTAGATACAATCGTTATTGTTACCCTACTCACTAGAAAAACTCTGTTAATCTGGTAGGTGTAGAAACAATCGTTATTGTAACCCTACTCACTAGAGTAACCCTGTTAAGCTAGTAGGTGTAGATACAACCGTTATTGTAACCCTACTCACTAGAGTAACACTGTTAATCTAGTAGGAGTAGATACAATCGTTATTGTAGCCCTACTCACTAAAATGTTCCTGTTAAACTATTGAGTTTTGTAGATATTAAACGTAAATTGCCCCGATTTGAATCACGCACCTCTAAACCCTGATGGATGCAAAACGTTTATAATGACCAAAGCACTGAAACAAAGTCCCGCCGTTGTGCCTTCTCCGGATCAACATTTTTTTTTTTTTTTTTTTTTTTTTTTTTTTCAAAAATGTNATTAAGTGAGATCCAATATTTACGTGAAGCACACCCTTTTATGATCGTGTGATAGTGGTCAGTCACTCCAAACATGTAAAAACAAGTTTAGATATATATAGTATTGGAGCTGAGGTAAAGAAGTTCCTAAACGTATGGATTTAACTCTTAAGTCCAGGAAGTTCTTTCGAAAAATAAACACTGACAGTATTGGCTGAATTATTCAAAAAGCGCTGAGCTAGTCATTTGAAAGATAGGCCTTGTTTGTCGATGAAGACATCTGTACATTTATGCAACAATTAAAACATATGTGTTGTAATCAATAAGGACGCTCAATTATCCTCACTTCAATAAGATCAAAATTATTGATCGTAAACAATACTGAAAACTACTTAAAATTAACACGACATCAGGTGATAATCACCATCTATTTAAAATGTTATTTCCGTTTTACAACAGATGTTGATGAAGAGTTACGCGGATATTAAGCTTTTTAAAAGAATAAGTATCGGAAATTTTCCAACATATAACATTTTAAAATTAGGAAAAATCTTTTATCATGCTGGAATAAGTCGTTATATGCTCAAATACACTACTCAAATTCCGAAGTGGTTGAAATAATTATCCATTTCTAAAGATATAATTGCTATCAACCATCTACTATCCTGGACTTAAGAGTTAAATCCATACGTTTAGGAACTTCTTTACCTCAGCTCCAATACTATATATATCTAAACTTGTTTTTACATGTTTGGAGTGACTGACCACTATCACACGATCATAAAAGGGTGTGCTTCACGTAAATATTGGATCTCACTTAATCACAATTAAATAATAGACATTCTTGAAAGAAAAAGTAAAAAAAAAAGTAAGGCTTTTGAACGAGTTATATATAAACTATCCAATTTATTTTATAGAAAGTTATCTCTTCCATAAGCACCAAGAAAACGTCACTTACAAAATGGTATTAATTTCCATAAGATATTATATCAGATCAATTATTGATATGGTTTAAAACTATCTCTGGAAAGTAGTTTTCGAAAGTAGTGCCACTAAAACAAAAGGTGTTTTTCAGAGTTCTTCCTTTAATATCAATGATGTTGGAGATGCTCTGAACTAAAATCTTAATAATGATTGGCCTAGGTCAACTTTAACCCAAGTGAAACTAACTAGATCTTATTTGAAATTTCAACGATTTGAATAAAATTGAAATCTTATAATGAGGTTTTAAATTTCAGTGATTGTCACAAACATTTTGGCGTTATACTCGATAATAAAGGTATGTGGAGTAATACTATTAAAAAGACACGTATATTTGTACTTAAAAAATAATGCTTTAAGTGATAATTTTATACTCAACTGTGCTACATTGATAAATATTGATAAAGAGTTTATGTTACCAGTACATTGTATTAGAATAAGCTAGTAAATTATGGGATGGATGCACTTTGTTCGAGTCAAAGGGCCGGTTTCCAAAACGGCCCCTTCTCTGATTCAAATTTCCTGTTGGTAGTGCATTGCCCATGCCGTTGTGGTCACAAATCTATAAAGTATAAAGATTTAGGTCACTTGGTTTGTTTTTTATGGCTCTTCAAAGTTGTACCTTTCAGAAGCTGTCTAAGTGTTGATAAAATGTGCATGTTATGTAAAATATTAATGAAAATCTAATCAAATGATGGTCACCGTAAAGAATACATTCATGGCATGATTGTGACAAAAAATCATGTTTCCATCGCGCCATTTGGCTGTTTTATGGAAGAAACAATCTCAAAAATGCCATTTTCGATGATAACATTTTAGACACAAAAACTGTGTTTTTTAGAGAATACACCCTTTTATGGGCGTTGGATGCAAACCAATTTTTATCCTATTAAACAGTACGTAATATGCTATTGATGAGAGGAAAAATCATCAAAATGTAAGTGGTGGAACATTTTCAAATGTTGGGTTGAATTAGCCTATGGTTGAATTGCCGATTTTCGACTTTCTTTAGATAATTAACAAAAAAACGAGAGTATTTGCTCGGTATGTTGAGAATATGTACACAGATATGAAAAAAAGTGAGAGAAACACTTTTTCATAAAAAAAATCCAAGATGGCTACTTCACAAGTCCCCGTGGTTGAAGACATTGGCTGACAAATAGACAGAACAACAAACAAAACGTGTTCCTTATGATTTTGGTTGGTTTTCGCATTTACGGGAGTGTTCATAGCTACGGGCGATTGTATAATACCTATATTTATAAGTTTGGTTAGTCACATGGTAACGGGGATCTTTCATATCGAGCCCCAAACATACTTTCGACATATGCACTCCGTTGCCGCATGGAAAACTATTTCAAGTTTTGTCGGAATTTCTTTACCTGTGGTTGTAATGGTCGAGGGTTTTCCAGCGTCCTGTAATACCCAAGGTAGTACAAGATACTGGAGATGTGCGCACACATTCCCATCGTTCTCTCTCCAACTGGGCACTGGCAGTAGTAGTCCTTTATTGGGGCCTCAACATCGGGTGAAACGGTGAACCGTATCCAAACGTTATATTTCGTTTGGCTTTTGTGTCGAGAATGTATTTGACATCGGAGAAGGTCTGGGGAGTGCTGGTAAAGCCACACCTCATAGTCTCCGTCATCACTTAAATGTTCGGCGATGTAACCAGGAGCCAGAGATATCTGATACGTTCCACACGTAATGGTTCTCAAGTAATCAAGATCGAGACGGGGAAACAGTACGGAAGATGCATCCATCTTGACAAACTCGGACCTTGCCCGTCTAGATAGATCCGGATCTGTCTTGACTCTCTGAGCTAAACCATTCGGTGTTGTCAAACGGTCCTTCATACGTTCAGCCATTAGCCTATCTTTGGCATCTCTCTCTGGAGATCTCTGGTAGATCGGTCCTCTAATACCATTCAGACAGGCTGTGACGGTTCGAAGCAAAGCCTCGATGACATTGATAAAGCTGTTAGACACCAATTGCGTTCGGAAGAACGTCCAGTGTTTCAGACGACCATGATAGGATTCCACAATCCACCTCGATTTGGTGATAGTTCTGTCAAGATTTGCTTGGACGTCAGAATGTTGACTTTGACCGGGTTTCAGGTATGACGGCATGCTAGCATTGAGGCCAGAGGCTTCGAGAACTGGTAGGACATCTCTAAAACCTCGGTCAACGACAACGTTGTCGTCTGGTTGTAGCCAAGTAACTAGCTTGTCCATGACTTTTTTTGTAATTGTAGCATCATTTTCGCTGCCAGTGAATGGTCCTACTGTGTCCAGAATGTAGCCATCTGGTAAGGCGATGCTCATGAATTTGAGATAGTTTCTCTTCTTCTGGCCACAGTAGGACATTCTCTGGAGCTTGTGGTCGGAGCTTTTCTGGATATAAATATAGGTGCCATCTAATATGGCAGTGGCTTT
Organism: Mizuhopecten yessoensis; assembly: GCF_002113885.1. Lineage (NCBI taxonomy): Eukaryota > Metazoa > Mollusca > Bivalvia > Pectinida > Pectinidae > Mizuhopecten > Mizuhopecten yessoensis. The sequence continues at coordinate 15,330 of NW_018405581.1, forward strand.
ATCTCCAAAAAATGCTTCTGAAAAGACAGTATTGTGCCCGAGCAACTGTTCTCTTGTCAAGTGATCCGGACCTAGAAATTGTGGGACTATCGATGTGTCTAATGCCTGTACTATGGAGTGGAAAGTTTTGGACACACTTGACTTGGAAATTCCAAAAAGAGAAGAACACTGACTCCAGGAAATGTCGGTTTTCAGTTTTACCCAGAACAGTAATAGAGCATCGTGTGTAGTCTTGGTATATATACCAGATGAAAGATATGGGGAACAGTGCGAGTGGATTTCGAGGAACTGATCTTTGGACCAACCTGTCCAGGCCATGCATGCCGAGTCATCAAGAGAAGAAAAGCTTATTGTAAACGCAGACTGGTTCTGTGAAAGGACGTGCGACACCTCTAGGAGGTCATTAATGATTTCGGACGATTTTGATGGTAACTGAGATTCCAAGGAACCTCTACCATCAAGGACAACCTCTGTAGACGGATCTAAGTCGTTACCAATAAGGTGAATGGAGCAGACGCGGGATGAGGTGGGACACCACAGTTTGTGTGAATAGATCAGGTGATGTCTTGCACGTTTTGGTAAGACTGATGATTTTGTTCCATTTCTTGCAAAGGTAACAAGACAGAGACAGCATTTTTTGTGTGAAGATGATCCATTCAAAAGATCATGAAGGGTCAGCAACGGCAGGATATGGGACGGGGAGTCGTCTTCTTCCTCTATTTCCTGGTTCTGCTCGGGTTCAGGTTCAGGCTGATTTTTGTTCCGAAGATACTTCATGTAGCACTTCTGGCAAATAAGTGCTTGTTCCTTTGCTGACATCAATCCTTGTTGCACCAGCGTATCTAGGAGCCATTTATATTGTGGACTATTTACATTGCGTGCACTTCTGTTCTTATTGCCACTACGTTTCTTGAAGTATACTTGACACCCTTCTCCAACACATTTACCCTCCATCTTGAAACAATAACGATTGGTTTATGAAGCGTCGATAAAGTAACAAAATAGCAAGCCACCGATGATTGCTGTAAACAGCTAATACTTAGTAGTTTGGTACAATTATGCGAAAATGTGTGATAAATAACGAACAACTAATTACACAAAATAACAAGACAATATAATAAATCACATTCAATACCTCCAAGAAGCGCAGAATTGATTGATTACTTAGAACAAAATAAAGTATTTCATATGGATAATCTATCTATTCGATGTGGCGTGGTCGGCAGGCACAAAGAAAGTGAGACAAGTCAGGGTCCCAACCCTGACAGAGCCACAACGCTTTGGAGATGGGACAATAAAACAAGGAAAGTGAGACAAGAATAGCTAGCGTCGAGTCAATGATTCCGTAAACGTATAGACAAAGACAAGAAGATACGGATAAATGTACAAGGCCACACGATCAGAAAATTCAGAAGAGGACAACTTGAGATAGAACAGTATTCATGTATCAGGGTGTCCTCAGTGTAAATCTTTATATCGATACTGTTTATTTAGTCGTTACACATCATAAAACTGTCATGAAAATATCCGCTCTGATATTCAATATAAAAGTTTGTATATAATAAGCTATATAATAGGGTTTCAGACAAGGTTGTTACTCATTTCCCCTTTTCTTTCAATTTACAACCACATTCAGGCGGCGATATGAGAACGTTCCACCACATGGAATTAGCTGATTTTTGGTACACATATGAAACAAGTAAAGCTCTATCCGATTTTCTGATGGAAATTTGCATCCAAAACTATATAACGGGAGAAAATTGCAATTTTATGGCATTTTTCTTCATAATTGTGTCTCTGCAAGTGCATTTTCATCCGAGA
>NW_018405581.1:22141-29149 GCF_002113885.1 Mizuhopecten yessoensis
TGTGAATGTGATACAGCGTATGTTCTCTGTGAATGTGATACAGCGTATGTTCTCTGTGAATGTGATACAGCGTATGTTCTCTGTGAATGTGATACAGCGTATGTTCCCTGTGAATGTGATACAGCGTATGTTCTCAGTAGTCAACGCTGTTTTTGCGTAGCGGAATATGGTTGTACTGACGACGTCGGAGAATACTACCCGATACGTCATAATGGAAAAGTTGTACAGTAAAAGCGAAAAACCATATTTACTTTTTATTCTCTTTTACATTTCCCTGTCTTTTTTTTCTCTTATTTGCTTTCATTGCTTTTATATTTTGTCTTCATTTAAAGTTCTTTGTCAACATTGCAATTTGTTTGAGATAAACAAGCTGATATACAGAGTAATATTTATTTGACACGTTATTAAAAAATACATACCCTGAATTGATAACTTCCCTTAACAATCAAACAAACAGATGTATTTATCAAAGTGAATAAAACCTAGAGCTGGACTATAACGTGTAACAACTAACATAATTATGGTTTCGCTGGCTTCATTGTGTTTAATTTGTGCTGTATCTTGCACAAAGCAGAGAATATACGTCTCTGGTTGAATTCGATTCATATATTCATATGAACAGAATGATATAAGCATGAAAATTAAATATCTAGAAAATACAATTAACTAATAACTCAATTATTTTCTACTAATAATCTTACTGGCCAATTAAGGTACGTGTAAAGTATAGACATGCATCCATCAATCAGCACACGACGCAGCCCAAATATTCGAATATAAATATAAGTCATTGCTAAACTTCCAACCGATTATTTCATGTATTTATCAATTTTATTTATATATTTTTTTTCTTTTTAATTTGCAAACTTTATTATACATATAACTATTTTTTCATATAAAAACATTCCAGCACTCACATATTCTTAAAATAACCTGTACATAGCCATCGATTGTTTTCTGAAATAACCAGAAAAACGCATGTTCAACGCACATTACAACGGTCAAAGCAAACGCAACGGAAACGCAACGCAAACGCTACGCAAACGAAACGCAAACGCAACGCACTTTTGGTAAAGAAAAACGGTCCAGGGTCTGTTAATGTTTAAGGTGAAGTTATCTGTTGAGGTTAATTTAAATGATTGAGGTTAATGATTAAGGTTAAGGTTAACATATGAGGTTACCCTTAGCGTTAGAGGTTTAACGATTAAGAATAATGTTAACGGTTTAGAATAATGTTAACGGTTTAGGTAAACCTTAAATGTTGATGTTAACGATTGTTGTTAAGGTTAACATTTGAGGTTAACCTTAAAGTTTGAGTTTGAGGTTATCTGTTGAGAATAATTTAAATGGTTGGTGTTAACGACTGAGATAAACGTTTGAGGTTAACCTTAAAGTTTGAGGTTAACGATTGAGAATAATGTTAACGGTTGAGGTAAACCTTAAAGATTGAGGATAACGATTGTTGCTAATGTTTAAGGTGAGGTTATCTGTTCAAGCTAATTTTAAAGGTTGAGGTTAACGATTGAGGTTAAAGAATGATGTTAACCTTAAAGTTTGGGGTTAACCTTAATTATTGAGTTTAAGAATTGTTGTAAATGTTTAAGGTGAGGTTATCTGTTGAGGTTAATTTAAATGATTGAGGTTAATGATTAAAGTTAAGGTTAACATTTGAGGTTACCCTTAAAGTTTGAGGTTAACGATTGTTGTGAAGGTTAACATTTGAGGTTAACTTTAAAGTGGAAGGTTAACCTTATTGGTTGAGGTTAACGATTGTTGTTAATGTTTAAGGTGAGGTTTTCTGTTGAGGTTAACCTTAATGTTTGAGGTTAACGATTGTTGTTAATGTTTAAGTTGAGGTTATCTGTTGAGGCAAACCTTAATGTTTGAGGTTAACGATTGTTGTAAATGTTTAAGGTGTGGTTGTCTGTTGAGGTTAACCTTAATCTTTGAGGTTAACGATTGTTGTTAATGTTTAAGGTGAGGTTATCTGTTGAGTTTAACTTTAAAAGTTGAGGTTGACGATTATTGTTAAAGTTTAAGATGAGGTTATCTGTTGAGGCTAAAGGTTGAGGTGAACTAATTGAGATTAAGTTCAACGTTTGAGGTTAACGATTGAGAATAATGTTAACGGTTGAGGTAAACCTTAAAGGCTGAGGTTAACGATTGAGAATCATGTTAACGGTTGAGGTTAACCTTAAAGTTTGATGTTAACGATTGTTGTTTATGTTTAAGGTGAGGATAACCTTAATGTTTGGGTTTACGATTGTTGTTTATGTTTAAGGTGAGGTTATCTGTTGAGGTTAACCTTAATGTTGAGGTTGACGATTGTTGTTAAAGTTTAAGATGAGGTTATCTGTTGAGGTTAATTTTAAAGGTTGAGGTGAACTTATTAAGATTAATTTCAACGTTTGAGGTTAACAATTGAGAATAATGTTAACAGTTTAGGTAAACCTTAAAGTTTGAGGTTAACGATTGGTGTAAATGTTTAAGGTGAGGTTATCTGTTGAGGTTAATTTAAATGCTTTATGTTAACGACTGAAGTAAACGTTTGAAGTTACCCTTAAAGTTTGAGGTTAACGATTGAGAATAATGTTAACGGTTTAGGTAAACTTTAAAGGTTGAGGTTGCCGATTGTTGTTAATGTTAAAGATGAAGTTATCTGTTGTGGTTGATATAAAAGCTAAGGTTCACTAATTGAGATTAAGTTCAACGTTTGAGGTTGCCCTTAAAGTTTGAGGTTAAAGATTGAGAATAATGTTAACGGTTGAGGTAAACCTTAAAGGTTGATGTTAACGATTGTTGTTAATGTTTAAGGTGAGGTTATCTACTGAGGTTAATTGAAATGGTTGATGTTAACGATTGGGGTTAACCTTAAAATTTGAGGTTAACGATTTTTGTTAATGTTTAAGGTGAGGTTATCTGTTGAGTTTAATTTAAAAGGTTGAGGTTAACCAATTGAGATCAAATTAAACGTTTGAGGTTACCCTTAAAGTTTGAGGTTAACGATTGGGAATACTGTTAACGGTTGAGGTAAACCTTAAAGGTTGAGGTTAACGATTGTTGTTTATGTTTAAGATGAGGTTATCTGTTGAGGTTAACCTTAATATTTGAGGTTAACGATTGTTGTTAATGTTTAAGATGAGGTTATCTGTTGAGGTTAACCTTAATATTTGATGTTAATGATTGCTGTTAATGTTTAAGATGAGGTTATCTGTTGAGGTTAATTAAAATGGTTGAGTGAACTAATTGAGATTAAGTTGAACGTTTGAGGTTAACGATTGAGAATAATGTTAACGGTTGAGGTTACCCTTAAAGTTTGAGGTTAACGATTGAGAATAATGTTAACGGTTGAGGTTAACCTTAAAGTTTGAGGTTTAACGATTAAGAATAATGTTAACGGTTTAGAATAATGTTAACGGTTTAGGTAAACCTTAAATGTTGATGTTAACGATTGTTGTTAAGGTTAACATTTGAGGTTAACCTTAAAGTTTGAGTTTGAGGTTATCTGTTGAGAATAATTTAAATGGTTGATGTTAACGACTGAGATAAACGTTTGAGGTTAACCTTAAAGTTTGAGGTTAACGATTGAGAATAATGTTAACGGTTGATATAAATGTTATAGGTTAAGGTTAACGATTGTTGTTAATGTTTAAGGTGAGGTTATCTGTTGAGGTTAACGATTGTTTTTAATGTTTAAGGTGGTGTTATCTGTTGAGGTTAACGATTGTTGTTAATATTTAAGGTGAGGTTATCTATTGAGGTAAATTGAAATGGTTGATGTTAACGATTGGGTTAACCTTAAAGGTTGAGGTTAACGATTGTTGTTAATGTTTAAGGTGGTGTTATCTGTTGAGGTTAACGATTGTTGTTAATGTTTAAGGTGAGGTTATCTATTGAGGTAAATTGAAATGGTTGATGTTAACGATTGGGTTAACCTTAAAGGTTGAGGTTAACGATTGTTGTTAATGTTTAAGGTGAGGTTATCTGTTGAGTTTAATTTAAAAGGTTGAGGTTAACCAATTGAGATCAAATTAAACGTTTGAGGTTAGGATAATTAGTTCATTTGTCACTCTCAGTCTGTAGAGAATAATCTATCCATGTAGGATAATTAGTTCATGTGTCACTCTCTGTCTGTAGAGAATAATGTATCCATGCAGGATAATTAGTTCATATGTCACTCTCACAGTCTAGAGAATAATCTATCCATGTTGGTCTCTTTCTCTCACTGTGGAGGATAATTAGTCCATCTGTTGGTATCTCAATCAGTAAGAGGAAAATGAGTTTATTATATGTCGCTCTCACTGTCTGAAGAGAATAAAGGTTAATCTTTCCATGTTGGTCTCTCAATCAGTAAGAGGATAATTAGTTTATTATATGTCGCTCTCACTGTCTGAAGAGAATAATCTTTCCATGTTGGTCTATCTCTGTGGCGGATAATTAGTCCATCTGTTGGACTCTCAATCAGTAAGAGGATAATTAGTTTATTATATGTTGCTCTCACTGTCTCAAGAGAATAATCTTTCCATGTTGGTCTATCTCTGTGGCGGATAATTAGTCCATCTGTTGGACTCTCCATCAGTAAGAGGATAATTAGTTTATAAGTCACTCACAGTCTGAAGGGAAGAATCTATCCATGTTGGTCTCCCTTTCTCTCTCTGCGGAGAATAATTAGTCCCTCTATTGGTCCCTCCATCAGTAAGAGGATAATTAGTTCATGTGTCGCTCTCACCGGTCTGTAGATAATAATCTATCCATGTAGGTTAATAAGTTCATGTCGCTCTCACCGGTCTGTTGCTAATAATGTATCCATTTAGGATAATTAGTTCATGTGTCGCTCTCACCGGTCTGTAGATAATAATAATCTTTCCATGTTGGTCTATCTCTGTGGCTGATAATTAGTCCATCTGTTGGACTCTCAATCAGTAAGAGGATAATTAGTTTATTATATGTAGCTCTCACTGTCTGAAGAGAATAATCTTTCCATGTTGGTCTATCTCTGTGGCTGATAATTAGTCCATCTGTTGGACTCTCAATCAGTAAGAGGATAATTAGTTTATTATATGTTGCTCTCACTGTCTCAAGAGAATAATCTTTCCATGTTGGTCTATCTCTGTGGCGGATAATTAGTCCATCTGTTGGACTCTCCATCAGTAAGAGGATAATTAGTTTATTATATGTAGCTCTCACTGTCTGAAGAGAATAATCTTTCCATGTTGGTCTATCTCTGTGGCGGATAATTAGTCCATCTGTTGGACTCTCAATCAGTAAGAGGATAATTAGTTTATTATATGTAGCTCTCACTGTCTGAAGAGAATAATCTTTCCATGTTGGTCTATCTCTGTGGCGGATAATTAGTCCATCTGTTGGACTCTCCATCAGTAAGAGGATAATTAGTTTATAAGTCACTCACAGTCTGAAGGGAAGAATCTATCCATGTTGGTCTCCCTTTCTCTCTCTGCGGAGAATAATTAGTCCCTCTATTGGTCCCTCCATCAGTAAGAGGATAATTGGTTCATGTGTCGCTCTCACCGGTCTGTAGATAATAATGTATCCATGTAGGATAATTAGTTTATATCGCTCTCACCGGTCTGTAGATAATCATCTATCCATGTAGGATAATAAGTTCATGTCGCTCTCACCGGTCTGTAGATAATAATGTATCCATTTAGGATAATTAGTACATATGTCACTCTCACCGGTCTGTAGATAATAATCTATCCATGTAGGATAATTAGTACATATGTCGCTCTCACCGGTCTGTAGCTAATAATGTATCCATTTAGGATAATTAGTTCATATGTCACTCTCACGGGTCTGTAGCTAATAATCTGTCCATTTAGGATAATTAGTTCATATGTCACACTCCCCGGTCTGTAGATAATAATCTATCCATGTAGGATAATAAGTTCATGTCGCTCTCACCGGTCTGTAGATAATAATGTATCCATGTAGGATAATTAGTACATATGTCACTCTCACCGGTCTGTAGATAATAATCTATCCATGTAGGTTAATAAGTTCATGTCGCTCTCACCGGTCTGTTGCTAATAATGTATCCATTTAGGATAATTAGTTCATGTGTCGCTCTCACCGGTCTGTAGATAATAATCTACCCATGTAGGATAATTAGTTCATGTCGCTCTCACCGGTCTGTAGATAATAATGTATCCATTTAGGATAATTAGTTCATATGTCACTCTCACCGGTCTGTAGCTAATAATCTGTCCATTTAGGATAATTAGTTCATATGTCACACTCACCGGTCTGTAGATAATTACATATGTCACTCTCACCGGTCTGTAGATAATAATCTATCCATGTAGGATAATTAGTTCATATGTCGCTCTCACCGGTCAGTAGATAATAATGTATCCATTTAGGATAATTAGTCCATATGTCACTCTCACCGGTCTGTAGATAATAATCTATCCATGGAGGATAATTAGTTCATATGTCACTCTGACCGGTCAGTAGATAATAATGTATCCATTTAGGATAATTAGTACATATGTCACTCTCACTGGTCTGTAGATAATAATGTATCCATGGAGGATAATTAGTTCATGTCGGTCTCACCGGTCTGTAGATAATAATCTATCCATGGAGGATAATTAGTTCATATGTCACTCTCACCGGTCTGTAGATAATAATGTATCCACGTAGGATAATTAGTACATATGTCACTCTCACCGGTCTGAAGATAATAATGTATCCATGTAGGATAATTAGTACATATGTCACTCTCACTGGTCTGTCGATAATAATGTATCCATGGAGGATAATTAGTTCATGTCGGTCTCGCCGGTCTGTAGATAATAATCTATCCATGGAGGATAATTAGTTCATATGTCACTCTCGCCGGTCAGTAGATAATAATGTATCCATTTAGGATAATTAGTTCATGTGTCGCTCTCACCGGTCTGTAGATAATATTCTACCCATGTAGGATAATACGTTCATGTAGCTCTCACCGGTCTGTTGCTAATAATGTATCCATTTAGGATAATT
>NW_018405581.1:30777-30863 GCF_002113885.1 Mizuhopecten yessoensis
CCTTGTGTCACTCTCACCGGTCTGTAGCTAATAATGTATCTATTTAGGATAATTAGTTCATATGTCACACTCACCGGTCTGTAGAT
>NW_018405581.1:33631-33715 GCF_002113885.1 Mizuhopecten yessoensis
AACTCTCAACGGTCTGTAAATAATAATCTATCCATGTAAGATAATTAGTTCATGTTGCTCTCACTGATCTATAGAGAATAATGT
>NW_018405581.1:34693-34956 GCF_002113885.1 Mizuhopecten yessoensis
TGGTCCGTAGATTATAATATATCCATGTAGGATAATTAGTTCATGTCGCTCTCACAGGTCTGTAGATAATAATCTATCCATGTAGGATAATAAGTTCATTCCATGTAGGATAATTAGTTCATATGTCGCCCTCACTGGTCCGTAGATTATAATATATCCATGTAGGATAATTAGTTCATGTCGCTCTTACCGGTCTGTAGATAATAATGTATCTATGAAGGATAATTAGTTCATATGTCACTCTCACCGGTCTGTAGAGAATA
>NW_018405581.1:36055-71859 GCF_002113885.1 Mizuhopecten yessoensis
AAGTTCATATGTCACTCTCATCGGTATGTAGAGGACAATCTATCCATGTAGGATAATTAGTACATATGTCACTCTCACCGGTCTGTAGACAATAATCTAACCATGTAGGATAATTAGTTCATATGTCGCTCTCACCGGTCTGNCTTGGTCTCTATTTCTCTCTCGTTCTTTCTCTCTGTGTTGAGGATAATTAGTCCATCTGTTGGTCTCTCAATCAGTAAAAGGATAATTAGTTTACATTGACATTGACCTTTGACTTGATTGGTAGTCACACTGACAATATGACATGCTTTCCCATGTAAATGAACCTTACAATACAACAGAAGGTATGAAGAGATTCCTCAATCCAGCTTAATATACTTGGCTTGTGTCTCAGGTCTGTGAAACAATGTATAGACACATGCACATCTGGTAGAAAATACATGTACAATGTTTTAATGAATGAACAAATTAAATCAATGCAATTCCATTTTTTTCTGTTTATATAACATAATGCAACGGGTACAATCAACACATCATCTAGTATACCACCTTACACACACCACTCACTCCTGTGTCTGCAAGGCTCCATTCAATTGACTTTAAACAGAAAACTATTAATTACTTCTACTTCAACCTGTTATCCCAATTCTTGGCTAAGATTGATTTTGATGGTAAAATGATTGGTTGCATTTTACGAAAGATATGGCTTCCAGTAAATGAAATCCTAAACTGTTAGTTTTTGGAAGCAACACTGTTTTGCTTAAATGTTTGTATGTTATCATGCAAACCATTATCAGTAGTGGTTAAATGTTTTGATAAAAAGGTCCCTTCAAATTCCAATGTAACACTTTTGAAATTACATGAATGTTTATCCTCAAAGAGCCCCACTCCCATCATAAATATACAATAGCTCTTAATTCTGGAGAATATTCTCATTATCCATCATCCTTAATAGCGAACACTTTTTTCTTTGGTACTTCCCCCCCCCCCTCTGAATAATAGGCAGTTAAAAGAGACATGCATTTTTACACACTGCAGGTAAGTTGGAACATCAGGAATGAAAACACAAGGAACACATATACCACTAATTTATATTCTACACTGGTAACAGAAGTGCTTGTACAAGCAATAGAATAGAATATTCCCAATGTGATTTCATTGATGTCTACCTAGTTAACTCGACTACACACATATCTGTACAAGCTATACGATGGGAAATCAGCAATTCAATAAAACAAGGAGAGATATTTTGACATTACACATGTTCTTGCAAAAAAATCAACAATACCCCCCCTTGTGTAAATCAGATACTAGTTGGATTTCTTCAAACAATAATCAAATTACCCTATAAAATTGATAGAATCAACATTTCACTAGAACTTATAGTGAGACTGACCATGTGTAAATAACTCCTTTATGCAGTGTAGTATTTGCAATATGTTGAGTATCAAGTTGAATTAGAAAAAGTGGCTGGAAACTGAAATTATATGGACTTAACAAAAATGTATTTTGTGAACAATTTTCCCAATATTCTTATTAATGGCAGCCATGCTCCACACTGAACACTAGTGATACCTACAACACAGTTACCAAATCAGTTGCAACATATTGCCATATTCCTTATGAGTTACATCATGTTACCACATGTTACTAAACTACAAATTAATATATATCACAACATATCAACAACTTTTAAAAACTGATGTGATTTGTGTAGTGACCTAAAACATACAAATCACATTTTTTTTTTTTACAATTTTAGCTGTTGAGCGATAAAGGCTCTGCCGAGTAATTTTTTTTTTTTTTTTACAAATGCAGTACTCTGTATAAATAGTGTTTTGTAAAATATGAAGATCCCTATGAAAATGCACATGTGGGTGGCCGTGAACATGAGAACGGCATACCATGCGATAGCCTCTGGCTACATAGGTACCGGACATGTAAATATACCATGCACTATGGAATAATGTCCAAAGTGTGCATGATTGAGAGTAATTGATAATTTCGATATCATGATTTCAATCTATTTTCATCATTTTTGATATATGGAAAAAGAGATAAGTCATTGTGTAATTTAATCCCTCTCCAAAAAGTTCCTATCTTTTTTAAGGAAGAAAACTCTCAACAGGAACAAATTTATTGTAAAATGTCAAATAAATGAATCATAAAGGCATTGTGTATATTTTGTTCATTTTTTTACTCTATTTATATAAAGCTATGTGTCCTATTGGCCTTTACCTTATGGATAAGCACTTTTATCCATACCATTTCAATAAAAACACTTTGTGGAACGTTTTTATATATTTTGTGATAACTAAATTAATTGTAAGGTTGACAAGCAAGCTTCTTTTCATCTTGTTATCGTTGTTATTGTTCTGAACAATGCCACACACCAAAAATTAAAAAGGTCTGTAAACACAAAATCATTTCAGGGGGCATAACTACATATGGTACTGTCACTTCAAAAACACTTTCAAACAAATATATTTAACAAAAGGCCCAGAAGGCCTGTATCATTTACCTGGATTTTTATGCCTAGCAATGTTATATATGGCTATGTGTTTAGGATCTCAACCATTTCAAAGTTATGGCCCAGAAATTAAGTCCCTAGTGGTCTAGCCAGACCCAAGGGTCAATATTATTATCATGTTTATATGGTGAGGATCTTGATAATGACGAAGTTAAAAATCCTTTTTGGCCCAGCTTCTCAGACCCAGGGGACGGCCCTTTAACAGGTACAATTTTGAATCCTCAGCCACCAAAGAATGCTCCAAACTAAATATGGTTGATATCTATCTATTTGTTCTAGAGAAGAAATCTCTTTCAGCAATAAGGCCAAATTAACCCTTTTTGGTCCCTCTCCTCAGCCCCCAGGAAGGCAATACCTTCCATTTATGCAAAATTGAGTCTTCTTTGAACAAGAATGCTCTATACAAAATTTGGTTCAATTCCCTCCATTCATACAGACGGAGAATGATTTGAAACATTTTCCCGTATGTACTCCCTACTAGGCCCCATCCATCTGCCCCAAAGGGAGACACTCCCTCAGTTTATGCAAAATTGATTTCCCTATGCCCAAGGATGCTCTGGACCAAATTTAGTTAAAATCCCTTCAATCGTACAGAATTGCATTAGCTCCAAATGAGGTTAAAACAAAAGAAGGGAACATAATGATGACATAAACTGAACATATATTATTTACTCCTGGTCTGGTAAAAACTGTACCATGCATACCAGTTATAAGCTGTGAAATCTCAGTAAAGTATATAGAAGGTTTACAGTCAAGTCACAAGTACGTAAGACATGAACAATAAACAAAAATTGAAATTGACATTTAATAATTTAAAACTACGACACCTTTTTGGCATAATCAAAATACAACAAGAGACCCATGGGCCTTAACGGTCACCTGATATATTTATACAGAGAGTTGATTTTGTTTTTAACATGAACAGAAATATTATTCAAAGTGACAAAAAACAATAAAACCACCTTATTCAATATCTAGCATACACATTTAAGACTAAAAAGTATTTGAAACTAGCACCTCTGATTCTAAACAAGGAAAATGAAGAAATTTTAGCACACTGACATCTTCGGGCCCCACCCAACAGCCCTTGGAGGTAGGGCTGGCTCAAAATTTTCAAAGTATCAAACTGTCAACTCAAGGTTATAATTCCAATCAAGTTATTAACATGTAATATTCAAAGTATCATTTGCCATTATAAACCATAATAAATTTTGCCCCCCCCCCCCCCTCCTTCCCCAGGGGGTAAACGTGAGACCCTAGGGTCATAAACCTTAAGACCCTTCCATCTATGAAGAGTATTTGATTCTACCATATCTGGGTCTTGAGAAGAAGATTTTTGAAATTTTAGTCAATTTGACCCTTTTTGGCCCCGCCCCTCAGGCCCCTGGGGGCCTGGTACTAAACCGGCAACTATTTTTGTTGACCTTAGTCCATGGAAGGTTCCTGCAAAATTTCATTGAAATTGGTTCAGTGGTTTTGGAGAAGAAGTCGAAAATGTAAATTGTTTACGGACGCACGACGGACGACGACGGACAAAAGGCGATCGCAATAGGTCACTTGAGACTTTGTCTCAAGTGACCTAAAAATCTTAAATTCTAGGATTATACATATAGACTGTTTATATTTGTAGAGTTTATGTATGCATTGAGAAATATGGATTTCTATCTATTTAGCTACGATCAATCATTCTTCTTCTCTTGTTCTGACTTTGGTTCTGCCATATTCTCCTCCTCCTCTGGTTGACTGACAGCAGATCCTGCTTCTGATTGGCAAATTTCTCCTTTCATTACTGCAGTCCCATTTTGATTGTCCATTACTGCAGTCCCATTTTGATCAAACATTTCTTGACTTGTTCCAAACTCATTAACACGTTTTGGATCAATTCTATATATATAGCGTTGATACAGGAAAATGAAAAATACAATATCTGAAATGCAAAAAAGATGTATATAGAAAACAGACGTATCTTTCTAATTTTTGAATACAGCATTTGTTCAATTTGAACTAAATAAAGCAAACCATAAGCCCCTCTACCCCTTGTTTACACATGATATCTTAAATAGCTCTAAAGCTTTGGGGTTAATTAGTACCCTTCAGTAATCTCTTGTTAAGATGGACACAGTTATTTTGAAATGTTCCTTTATAATGTTACTTGGGACTAAAGAAGAAAACGTCAACATCTAGCTTGGGACTTTAAACCTGTTGACTCTCATGGCCTTATCATGAGTCTCAAAATCTCAGGGCCATTTTATACTTGTGAAACTGTGCATGTTTCCTAAATATTATTACAAAAAGTGTTTGGGCCAATCAAGCTAAAAATGAAATTTTGCTATCAGTGTCACCTGGCTCAAGTAACATGATCATAGAAATATTGTGTCAACCAGCAATATCATGTATATTCTTAGTTCCTATGTGACCCCAACATTTAAAATGTTTCTTCAATATTAACAAATAGGTGGCAACATGCTTTCTGGATCGACAGCTTTACTCCATTTTCTAATTTAGTGGATATGCCTCTGCAGTGTGATATCATTAACGAATGAAGCCAATAACCAAAATGAAAAACAATATTTCTATGTTTTAAATATTCCCTTATGCTTGTTAAAATACAAAATATGACAAACTTAGTATGAACTGATAAAAATGATTTACGGCTGTTGTGTCCACTGATTTTACATGAACATGTCAGTCACAGTAAAATGCTCAGGCTTTGGGCTGTTCCATCCGTGGAACATTCCAAGGGATCTTGGTGGGATTGTTTCATCTTTTTTAATGTAGTTAGTTTTTTGTTTCAGACAGAAAGGCATGAAAATGTAAACAAATGCAATAAACTGCTTTCAGATACAGTTCAAAGGTGTTATAAATACCACTGTATTACAGGAAAATGAAACATAAACCACTAATCAGGTCCAATAATACCAAGAGTTTGATTCATGTAACTAGGGGCCATGGGGAGCCTTCAGGTGAAATTTGAAAGATCCCTCTAGTTCTCTTTGTGAAATAGCTCTAAACATTAACTTTCAAAATTCAAGATGGCTGCCTGTTCGCCTTCTTTTTTCTCTCTATAAGACCCAAAATTTAATACTTTTAACGAAGAACCATAGGGAATCTTTGAATGAAATTTGTGAAAGATCCCTTTAATAACCTTGAAAATAAGACTGCCTTGAAAATAAGCCAGTTTCCAAATTAAGCCTCAAATTTTGTATAAAAAAATAAATTAATAATGGTGTTATCAAGATTTTAGGATATTATTGATATCAATTTAATAATTTTGCCAGAGAAGTCACTTAAAGCAATGTGGCCAATTTATTCCCTTGGTTCTACCCTTCAGCTCCCCCTTGGGGTCAACCTCTCCATTTGTATAATTTTGAATCCCTACCACCTGAAACAGAAGATTCCAGAGGGATCTTGGTGTCCACCATCGTACCATCTTCCTTAGTTCTATACCAGTTTGATCGTTTCTCTTCTCTTATCTTATCTGTTTGATAAGTTTTATCCGACAGCCATCATGTTTCTCTGATCAGTCTCAAAAGTTAACATGTACCACTTAGGACTAAGAGGAACCTACATATCAAATTTGCAACAGATCCCTCCAGTACATTCTGAGAAATAAAGCCAACAAATTTTAACCCTCAAATTCAAGATGGCTGCCAGTCGGCCATCTTGCTTTTGTTATCAGTCCAAAAATTCCATATGCATAACAAAGGAGCATGGGGAACTTTCATGTGAAATTTGTGAATGATCCCTCTGGTACGTTTGGAGAAATAGCGCTAACAAGATTTGTTTAAGGATGAACGACGGATGGACCACAGATGAAGGGTGAGATTTGAATAGCCCACCATCTGATGATGGTGGGCTAAACCATCCAACTAAATATGTTTGCAATTCTGCACAACATTGCCAGGTAAATATGTTGTGAGGGTAATTTTGTTATGGGTGATGTGATTTATTTTTTCAACTGTTTTATCAAAATACAACAAAATATAATTTTAAATTGGAATTGCATCTTCATTATTTGGCAGTAAAAAGGTAACAGGTCTTTTCTTTAAGATACCGCATATTTATCATACTTGGTATTGAATTTTGCTCTGTCTTTTGTGACAGCGTATGTAGTGAAATAAAATTCCCTTGCGAAAATTACTAACTATGCAGTAGAACTTACTTTGGCACCCTCTCAAAGGGGGGAAGGGGTAGCCCCACTTTGTACAATTTTAAATCCCCACTACCCTGCAGGGCTGCTTCCAGTCATATCTGTTGCTAATATGGTCACAGAAATATTGTTTCTATTTAAGTTCTGTGGGAAGTAAATATTAAAAGTATGCCTACCATCTCTGAAGCAGCCTATACGGTAGAGTGTCGGCATTTTGATAACAAATGCAAATATATCATCTATGAACGTGTTTAGTGCTTTGTAGGTCATCATTCTCCATGGCAGGTGAGCAACAGACTTGAGCTTGTAGTTGATAAACAGCTGTGGTGTCATCATAATAAAACCTGTATCAATGTCAACAGTAACTTAAGCTGTGTCATCATAATAAAACCTGTATCAATGTCAACAGTAACTTAAGCTGTGTCATCATAATAAAACCTGTATCAATGTCAACAGTAACTTAAGCTTTAAACTTTACCTTTATATTTAAAAAAAGAAATTCTGTATCAATTAACGTAAATGACTGAAACTTGAAGTGAAATTTGTCAATATTTGCAGTAAAAAATACAGGTCAGACTGCTATAATTTCAATATGACATTGAAAATGACTTCATAATATGCCTTAAAGTTATTTATGTGGAGGTTTAGTAATCCAACTTTTGAAAGAGAGGGTCTTGCCATTTATGGACTTACCAAATGTGAGAAGGAATCCATACATCATGGAGAGTACCCAAGAGTACCAGCCCTTGTGTTCCTGGTAGAACAGACTGTACACTGCATAGCCACCCAGTAGAGGGAACAGTGCCCATGACAGGTACTTAAACGCCAACTGCAAGGATAAAATGCATTTATATCTCCCTGTCTTATTTTCACATCAAAGTCCATTATGATGGAGTAAACTACGGAAAAGGGGTTTACTGATTGATCATTAAACTAGAAAATGTCTGTAAGACATAAATGCCCCCGCTGCCATGTGAAATTAGTTTCAGTGTTCTATAAAAAGTTACAACCACTTTGATCTTGATACCCTGAAACAAGCACACACACAAGGTACTACACTTAAAGTTGAGTTGATTTCAATATTCATGTTTTTCTGTATGATATTACCATCCTGTCACACAAGGATGTCAGAGGTATACCCATATTTGACCTTTATATCAAGGTTGACAAAAATCTGTGAAAGAATGAAGTTGGTAAGTATTTAAATTGAATCAGACGGTGATTTTCTATATATAGCAACAGTGTCCATGACCTTAGAACCGTGAAACACAAGGATGTCCGAAGTATACTCATACTTGACCTTTGCATAAAGTTTGACCAAAATCCATAAAAGAATGAAGTTGCTATGTGTTTAAATTGAATCAGTTGATGGTTTTCTATATATAGCAACAGTGACCTTGACCTTAGAACCTTAGAACCGTGAAACACAACAATGTCCGAAGTATACCCATACTTGACCTTTGCATAAAGTTTGATCAAAATCCATGAAAGAATAAAGTTGCTAAGTGTTTAAATTGAATTGGTTGATGGGATGGGAGGGACATGGGCAACACTATATGCCCCCCCATTTTATGGCGGGGGCATGAAAACGTGAGGTTTTAAGGACTTTCTGTAATTTCATGCCCAATGCTGTGAGACTTTATCAGAGTTAAAAAATCCATGAGATCTGGCATATATATGCTACAAGCATATAATTGTGAGCAGAATCTGGTCAGGCCACTAACCTGCTGTACAACAGTGGTAAAATCAAGGCTTGGTCCAGAAAAAATTAAAAGGTCCTGGAGCATGCATAACAGTACATGTAGTGATAGTGTCGCTAGTGTGGACACAACCTATACATTAGGATAAAACCCCTTTATCCTTACCTAGTTCAGTACTTCTTGAAAATGACAAACAAAACCCAAAAAGGCAAGATGATCATTTAAGTCATGTAAACTACATTAGTAGGGCATATGAAACTTCACTGACAATCATAACTGATGACTTACCATATCATACTTCTTTGTTTGAGATTCCGAATAAGTGGATTTATCATCAAACGAGAGGCGTGGTATCACTCCCATGATGAGGTTATCTCTGTCAATCTGTGAACAAAGGACATAGACACTGTCAGACTTTCGGACAATTGATTTGATTATAAGATGAAAAGAAACTTCAAATATGTTACGGCCAATGGATAGAGTATTCTCTTGTATCAACCCTATTTAAAAATACATAAATTATGAAATGTTAAACTATAGCATAATCTGTGATTTTTTTAAATCAAAACATGGCACCACAGCCCAACCCTTAATTCTCCACCTGTTGATAGACAATATAATAAAGATGCCTGTGGGCCTTCACAGTCACCTGAGTTAAAATACATTTCTAACTGTTATTCTGTGACAAAAGGTTTAAGTACATATACATGTAACAACATTTATCCTTTTGACTGTGGATTGGTCTTTTATAAAATGATGTTTGGGAGTGATTAAC
Source organism: Mizuhopecten yessoensis (assembly GCF_002113885.1). Classification (NCBI taxonomy): domain Eukaryota; kingdom Metazoa; phylum Mollusca; class Bivalvia; order Pectinida; family Pectinidae; genus Mizuhopecten; species Mizuhopecten yessoensis. Next base: position 45,193 of record NW_018405581.1, read on the forward strand.
ATTTTAATACAGCTAGCAAATATCAGTAAAATGATAAAATAAAAGGCCCAATGGGCTCACCTGATATCTATATCACACTTGTAACCTTAAAAGTGGACTCAGATATGGCTACTGGAAGAATATCAGTATCTATGACTCTAAATCAAACACATTTGACCACTGTGACCTTGAAAATTAAACAATGTGATTACATTGAACAAGCTTTATAACCCTTCAATTCAGCGTGCAACTTGCCAAATATAACCACCCTAGACCTTTCTTTTATTCAGATGATGTTATTAAAAGGTGTAGATACATTCCATCATACCCTAGACCTTTCTGTTATTGAGATGAGGTTATTAAAAGGTGTAGATACATTTCATCATACCCTAGACCTTTCTGTTATTGAGATGAGGTTATTAAAAGGTGTAGATACATTCCATCATACCCTAGACCTTTCTGTTATTGAGATGAGGTTATTAAAAGGTGTAGATACATTCCATCATACCCTAGACCTTTCTGTTATTGAGATGAGGTTATTAAAAGGTGTAGATACATTCCATCATACCCTAGACCTTTCTGTTATTGAGATGAGGTTATTAAAAGGTGTAGATACATTCCATCATACCCTAGACCTTTCTGTTATTGAGATGAGGTTATTAAAAGGTGTAGATACATTCCATCATACCCTAGACCTTTCTGTTATTGAGATGAGGTTATTAAAAGGTGTAGATACATTCCATCATACCCTAGACCTTTCTGTTATTGAGATGAGGTTATTAAAAGGTGTAGATACATTCCATCATACCCTAGACCTTTCTGTTATTAAGATGAGGTTATTAAAAGGTGTAGATACATTCCATCATACCCTAGACCTTTCTGTTATTGAGATGAGGTTATTAAAAGGTGTAGATACATTCCATCATACCCTAGACCTTTCTGTTATTGAGATGAGGTTATTAAAAGGTGTAGATACATTCCATCATACCCTAGACCTTTCTGTTATTGAGATGAGGTTATTAAAAGGTGTAGATACATTCCATCATACCCTAGACCTTTCTGTTATTGAGATGAGGTTATTAAAAGGTGTAGATACATTCCATCATACCCTAGACCTTTCTGTTATTGAGATGAGGTTATTAAAAGGTGTAGATACATTCCATCATACCCTAGACCTTTCTGTTATTGAGATGAGGTTATTAAAAGGTGTAGATACATTCCATCATACCCTAGACCTTTCTGTTATTGAGATGAGGTTATTAAAAGGTGTAGATACATTTCATCATACCCTAGACCTTTCTGTTATTGAGATGAGGTTATTAAAAGGTGTAGATACATTCCATCATACCCTAGACCTTTCTGTAATTAAGATGATGTTATTAAAAGGTGTAGATACATTCCATCATACCCTAGACCTTTCTGTTATTGAGATGAGGTTATTAAAAGGTGTAGATACGTTCCATCATACCCTAGACCTTTCTGTTATTAAGATGATGTTATTAAAAGGTGTAGATACGTTCCATCATACCCTAGACCTTTCTGTTATTGAGATGAGGTTATTAAAAGCTGAGATACATTTCATCATACCCTAGACCTTTCTGTTATTGAGATGAGGTTATTAAAAGGTGTAGATACATTTCATCATATGTGCCCTTGAATATGCATGACGGTTACTCATTTAGTTAAATAAGTACCCTTTCATCCCTGCATGCTAAATAAGAAGTTATGTGAATGTTTAGAACTTATTTGATCCCTGTGCCCTCGAATATAGGTGAAGGTCATTCATTTTAAAGGGACAATTCAGTGAAATAAGTGTTTTTTTATACCTTGTCACAAACCTCTTCGTGGTGATATAGTATGATACTCAATGTGAATAATTCATGTCGAGAAATTGACAAGAGACAATGTTTTCTTGGCGTTTTTAATCAGTAAAGGAGTAATCCTTAACTGTACAGCCGTACATTTAAGCGGCAGCTGTCGGTGAATTTCTAGCTAACAAAAATGTCTTCCAGTCAAGGAGAGAAGGTAACTTCTCACTTAATTCACCTAGCCTCTCTGAATACAAGTATCTGTATCTATTCTGAATCAAAATCATCTTCCTACAGCATCTTAAACATTGTTCTAAATTAGTGATCTATTTTATGTTTAAACCTATTGATATTGTATTTTCTGCGGTTTGAAATTCTCCCTGCGGTATAATCCCGGTACTTGCATGCTCTAATTGAACCTGTTGGTTTTTATTCAAATCCAAATGTGAACAGAAATATCTGATAAGAGGTATATATTATGATTCCTATAATTCTCACTCGCGATGTATTGTGTAAATTCAAGAATGAGTTATATGTGAACTCAGACCCGTAACTGGCACTGTGTTGTCGGTCGATAGCATAGTGATGTACATGTTTACTTCTCACTTAAAGGCCCGGATATTGCGCTGTTTCAGTCGTAGCTATTTTGATCACCAGCTTTCCCAAAAGATGAAACTGACCACACTGGACGTTGGCTTCAAGGTCATGACATTATCAACCACGTAAACTTTTGTTAGGAGATATATATTTTCAGTATCGACTTGATTTTCAGGTATTCAAAAAAACTTACTTCACTAAATTGTCCCTTTAAAAAACGTTGTACCCCTTCATCCCTACATGCTACTGGCAAATTATTAATATCCTTGGCCTTTTGGTTATTCAGAAGTTGTTGATTTTTCTGTTGCAGACAATTGACCCCTGTGGCCTTGAATATGAGTGAAGGTCATTCATCTGAACAAATTTGGTAGCCCTTCATCCCAGCATACTGGCCAAATATCATCATCCTGGTCCTTTTGGTTATTCAGAAGTTGTTCAAAGTTTATAATATATTTGAACCCTTTCATACCAGCATGTTACTGGCCAAATACCATCACCTTAGGTCTCTTGGTTATTCAGAAGAAGTTGTTTAAAACAAGGTTACCGCGAGCGGTATATAATACGCCCGTCACACATTGAATGAGCAGTTGTTTGTATGATTGAAATATATGAAGTATTTGTGAGTAATTGATATTAAAAGAGAAATCATTCAACATAACTGGTAGATCAATGAGTGCAATACAACATCATGGAACGCATGCATCGCATTAATGAAACCAAGGGTAATAACTCCAGTAATTACGGTCGGATAATGGCGGTTATCGAACTTGTCCGTGGTTTCATGGTAATTAACCTTGTTGTGAAGTTTGAAGTTAATCCGTTAATAATTACTCGAGATATCGAGCGGACACTGTTTCGGCAAGTCCATAAAGGGGCATAACTCCACAAATTATGGTCGGATAATGGCGGTTATCGAACTTGTCCGAGGTTTCATGGTAATTAACCTTGTTGTGAAGTTTGAAGTTAATCCGTTAATAATTACTCGAGATATCGAGCGGACACTGTTTCGGCAAGTCCATAAAGGGGCATAACTCCACAAATTATGGTCGGATAATGGCGGTTATCGAACTTGTCCGAGGTTTCATGGTAATTAACCTTGTTGTGAAGTTTGAAGTTAATCCGTTAATAATTACTCGAGATATCGAGCGGACACTGTTTCGGCAAGTCCATAAAGGGGCATAACTCCACAAATTATGGTCGGATAATGGCGGTTATCGAACTTGTCCGAGGTTTCATGGTAATTAACCTTGTTGTGAAGTTTGAAGTTAATCCGTTAATAATTACTCGAGATATCGAGCGGACACTGTTTCGGCAAATCCATAAAGGGGCATATTTTTGAGCCAGGTGAGCTAAAAAGAAATTAATAAATGATAACGTTTTTCCTCATCTAAAATTGTTTTTACTTTTCTTTTTTGTTGAGTATATATCAAGCCACATTAATATCAGCATTTTTACCTTTACATTGACAACCTTATGTATTTTCCAGATCTCGATCCCAAGTCCAACTATGACACTGAGTTGAACCATGTAGTTTGTCTCATTGTCGAGGACATAGAGCACAACAATCAATGACTGGAACACATTGAAGAAGACGGAACGCACTGACAAACCCTCCAAGGACTTGCGGTTTTTCCAAAACTGAATATCTGAACAAGTAAAAGATCAAAAATTCAAAAAGACATAGGGGAAATCTATTTCAAACATATTGCTAAAAATATTACAACATAGAATATATGCCTTATCAATGATCATTTGTGAAATTAGTAATTAAAAACTTATTTTGCTAGCTTTCAAATCTCTTTTTACCTTGGAAGTCAAAGAGTGCAAATGTGTATATGCTGATGATTTTTGAAAGCTTGAAAAGTAAGTTATCAATTACTGTTTTTGTTCAAAACAAACTTATTATTTATGAGACAGTATCTTGCTTCATCAATTCAGATATCGAATTGGTTACTGTTTTTGACTTCTGTTCAACAGGGCCAGATGGTCTTTATTACTCACCTGGATATTCAATCAATCATTTCAAAATGTTCTCATAAAATATAGCAATACCATTGTGGGCTTCAGTTCTGAACTACTGGATGCTTCATAGCAAATCTGGTTGAGACCTGGGTGTATGTGTATATCATTACTGGTTTGGGGTCTCAATCATTTTAATGTATTGACCAGAAATAAAATCCTAAGAGACGGAACAAGATGCCGGAGCTAATCCTGGAAGCATACTTGATTTGTCGTCTTCATACAAAGCAAGCATACACTAGGGGATACATTTCTCTGAATCTACTCAATTTACTCTTAATCATTTTGAGTTTTTGATGTTATTAAGACATGTTTTGATAGATTGAGGGATGTTCTGTAAGAATAACAGACATTGTACTACGAGTATGGGGTTTGGAACAGATCCCAGAGCAAATCCTGATAGCATGGATGTGTTTGTCTAATGATGTCAAGTATAGGTATACCTGGACATAAGTGGGGATCTTGGGTATTCCAAGTATCGACATAACTTCTTCCATTGGACCCTGCATCTCTATGCCCCCAGTAGGGACAACACTTGCATATAAGGTTGCGAGTTCCCTTGGCCCAATGATGCTATATATCAATTTTGATTAAAATCCCTTTATGGAAGGAGAAGGATTTTGAAGACTTCCCTATATTTCCCCTATTGGGCCCTGCCCTCTGCCCCCAGCAGGGGTCACATCCTTGGTGTATAACAATGAATCCTCTTGGCCCAACGATACTCAAGGCCAAATTGGTTCAAATACTTTGGAAATGCATCTTTCATGTTCATGTTTGAGAAAACAGTACTCTGACATATGTCCCATACAACCTTCAGGCAAGATCTGAAATAGAAGTATGCTGTGAAAGTCACCAATGAACATTGATCTTTGAGATGGTTTTTACTTACCATTTTTGAAGGCAAGGAATTCAAAGATGCTGTGTACAATAGAAATGACAATTGTGAGTCCTAGCAGGTATGGGTTCGTCTCCAGGAAAGCTGTCTGAAAACAACATCAATTAAAGAAAATCATATACAAGAGCTACAAGAGGGATCAGGGCAGCCACCACTGTAAGAGCTCCTAACTTCTAGGTAAGTTTGATCTTTCTCTTTTATCTTTTGAATTGCTAGTCTTGTCAACAATTAATTCATCTTGTGGTTAATTTCAAATATTAACTTTAAACAGCAAGATTTGAAAATGTCCTTTTAAAGTAAGGTTATTTACAGTACTTCTTGAGAAATAAAGGAAGCAAACTTGAAAATCTAAAATGGCTTCCATTCTGACTTCTTGTTATTCCAATCTGTCTCAAAAAGAAACATACACAACTAAGGACCAAACAGAAGATGCAAATATAGAAGATAAACCTCTGTCCAGTACTTCCCGAGAATAGTTATACTTGAAAAAAAATATTGACGTGTGAAATTTCTGTCAAATATACATATATTAGAGGACCAACGTGCCTGCATCATTCACCTGGTATTAATCTCACACTTGTAACCTGAAAAGTGTTCTACATAAAGCTACAGGCAAAATATCAATATTTATGACTATGAATCATTCAAAAGAACCTCCTTGAAAGTCAAACAAGGTCATTAGGTTAAACAAACTTCATAGCACTTCATCATAGCAAGCAACTTGCAAAATATCATCACCCGAGACCTTTTGTTTATTGAGATTAGGTCATTTAAAGGTTTATACATATTTGACCAAATGTGACCTTGAAAGTGAGTCAAGGTCTATCAAATGAAAAAGCTAGATATCCCTGTATCAAATATGCTACTGGCCAAATATCAACATTCTGGGCCTCATGGTTATTCAAATTTGACCCATAAAGTGACCTCAAATATAAGTCAACGTCATTCATTATAACAACCATGGTAGTCCTTTATCCTAGCATGCTACTGCCCAGATATCAACATTCTAGGCCTTATCGTTATTCAGGAGAAAACTTTTTAAGTTAAAAACATATTTGACCCCTGTGACCTTGAATATAAGTCAAGGTCATTCATTTGAACAAACTTGGTAGCCCAACATTCTAGCATGCTACTGGCCAGACATCAACATTCTGGGCCTTATGGTTATTCAGAAGACGTCATTTAAGGTAATAGGATTGTGTCACCATTTCTCAGTAGAATTTTTTCCAATTTTGTAGTTATATTGCGTTGAAGTAAAGAAAATTTTCTGCCACAAAAAAAATATAGGTTGTCAGAATTTAAAGGATTTGAAATGAAAATTTATGTAAAAAGGAGTGAATTTTGAGAACAAAAATGAAAGACACAATTTTAGGCAAAATAATGTCAATAAAAATGATACTGACATAGATTAGTATTGCATTAATGTATATCAATTAAATAAATGCTGAAATTGTGTAAAATTAATTATCTATAAACGTTTAAAAATTGACATTTTATAATAAAACCATGTACATATATATAGTAATTGCATGTAAAGAGTTATCTTCCTTGAAAAACTTAACAGTAGTGAAATAGGTAGCCGGGTTCCTGAAGTACAGAAAAATGGACACCTGTGACTCATTGATAAAAAAACAACTGAATTAATGCCTGGATTGCTTTGAAATACTTTAATATTGAGAGAACACACTGTTCTGTCAATAATAAACATGCAATATTTATCAGTTTAATAGTAAACATCAGAATATGCAGAAATTGTGATACTGTCTCCCTACATTGGATTTTCAACTAGGGATGCACTTCCTATTTCCGTTTATCAATACAATCCTATGACCTTAAAGATTTTAAAAATATTTGACCCCTGTGACCTTGAATACAAGTCAAGGTCATTCATTTGAACAAATATGGTAACCCTTCATCAAAGCATGCTACTGGTCACATATCATCACCCTGGGCATTTTAGTTATTAAGTAGAAGTCGTTTAAAGATTTAAAACATATTTGACCAATGTGACCTTGAATATAGGTTAAGGTCATCAATTTGAACAGAGTTTGTAGCCCTTTATAATAGAATGTTTCTGACCTAATCTCATCATCCTGGGCTTTCTGGTTATTCAAAAGAAGTTGTTGAAAGATTTTAAAATATTTGACCAAACTCGGTAGCCCTTCATCCAAGCATGCTAAAGGCCAAATATTTCCATCCTGGGCTTTCTGCTTATTCAGAAGAAGTTGTTGAAATATTTAAACATATTTGACCCCTGTGACCTTGAAAATGGGCAGAGGTCATTCATTTGAACAAACTTGGTAGCCCTTCATCCCAGGATGCTCCTAGCCAAATATCATCACCCTGGTCTTCTTGCTTATACAGAAAAAAGTTGTTTAAAATAAAAAGTTGACTACGACGGACACCGCACCACAGCAAAAGCTCACTTGACCCTTCGGGCCAGGTGAGCTAAAAAGGTAGAAGTAACTGCCAGCCTCACTCCATTGTTTTATAATTCATTTCCATGGGAGAAGTATTTCTGCCCTGACCTTGATTGTATCTTGGTCGTCGTCGTTGTCCTCAATGAAGTCCATTCCCAGGTTGGCATACCACTTACTCCTCATTCCCTGAGCAGCATACATCTGCCAACGCAGCAGGGAGATTGGTGTGTATGTCAATGTGAAATTCAGTACCCTGCCAAAATTTTAAGCAGATATCAGAAACTTAGTAAATAGGCTAATGGATATATAAAGGTTAATTTCTTTTGAGAATTCACTGTCTGCCAAATACTCATTTCAATATTGACATCAATCAAACAAAAGGCCCGAATGGGCCTGTATGGTAGCAGAGTACAGTAGAAATGGCTTGACCCTAAAAATAAAGGGCATGTCTCAGATTAACATGGAAAGCGGATTCATCCTGCACAACACACCTACATATATATATATATATATTTATAAACTACATTTTTTTTAGAAGAATGATTTTTTTTTCAAAAAGTGATTTCCACAGATTTGGGACTTGTGAAAACCATGGTTACCACATCAAAAAACACCAAAATATGCAAAAAATCATGATTTTTAACCCAAAATTTGACCCCCGCAAGTAGATTTTTTTCTACTTAAAACCTGTCTTAAATTAAATATCACCTACTCGGTAACAGAAATACTCACGTTTTAGCATAGGTCGTTCGACTGGATTTTTCACAATATTTACACATGTGCTGAGTACAATAATAGACTACATGAAAAGCTAGCTTTGGTTGTGTAGACACAGATTTTTAAATGCCCAAAACTGTAGTCTCAAACCAAATTTGATTTTTTTTTATTGAAAAATTATGAAGCACACAATCCTCTTCATCATGTATATGCCAATTTTAGTGCCGGATTTTTTTTTTGAATTTTGTTACATGTTATATTACAGGGTTTATTCATTGTATAAAAATATTACCCATGGCCACCGTACGCTACTGTATACTGCTACCTATTGCTAACCTATTATTCGTCTAACATCTGTGACCTTCAAAGAGTTTCAAGTTCAAATGTATTTTGATTGGCTAAACATTATTACATTACACATTATATGGATCTTTGAAGGAAGGTTCTATAACTCTTCACCTTAATAATCTTTACTGTAAGATTTCAAGGTTTTTTAAAGGTTTTAACTGTTTGTACCCTTGTGGCCTCGAAAGTAAGTCAATGTCATTTATTTGAGGAAATGTTATATCGCTCTGTTCCAGGTACCTACTGGCCAAGTATCATTAGTCTAGGCCTCCTGGTTATTCAGAAGAAGATGTTTAAAGGTTTAAAACACTTTTTACCACTGTGCCATTGAAAGAATGTAAAGGTAATTTATTTGAGGAAAGTTTATAGCACTCTTCCCAGGTACATACCAGCCAAGTATCATTACTCTTGGCCTCCTGGTAAATGAGAAGAAGTTGTTTGAAAGTTTTTACATATTTGATCCCTGTGACCTTGAAAGTAGATCAAGGTCATTTATTTGAGAACAGTTCATAGCACTTCACAGCAGGTATCTACTGGCCAATTAGTATTACTCTGGGCCTTCTTGTTATTCAAAAGAAATTGTTTACAGGTTTAAACATATTTGACCCCTGCAACCTTGAAAGAGGGTCAAGGTCATTTATTTGAGGAGAGTTAATATTACTCTGCCCTAGGTACCTACTGGCAAAATATTAATTGCTCTAGGCCCCTTGGTTATTCAGAAGTTGTTTAAAGTGTTTTTTTCAATTTAGAACCAAGTGACCACGAAAGTAGGTCGAGGTCTTTTATTTGAGGAAACTTTATAGCACTCTGTCTCATGTACATACTGGCCAAGTATCAATAATCTGGGCAGAATCATCCCAGAATGCAACTTGTCAAATATCACCACCCTAATGGCCCTATACCTTTTGTTTATTTAGAAGATGACTTTTAAAGATTTGTGCACTATTGACCAGATGTGACCTTGAAAGTGTGTCAAGGTCATTCACATGAACAAGCAATCACCCTTTGGTCCAGTTGAGCTAAAAATTGGTCAATGTCATTTATTTGAGGATATTTTGTAGCAGTTTGTCCAAAGTACCTACTGGCCAATTATTATGGTCCTAGGTCCTCCAGTTTTTAAGAAGTCGTTCAAAGAAAAAGATGACTACGACGGTCAACACACCATACCATAAGCTTACGTGGCACTTTTTAATAAAAAATAAAAAAGTTTATACATATTTGACCAAATGTGACCTTGAAAATGGGTCAAGGTCATTCAAATGAAAAAGCTTGATAGTCCTTTATCCGACCATGGCACTGGCTACATATCAACATTCACGGCCTCATGGTTATTCTTTAGAAGTCGTTTAAAGATTTTAAACAAATCTTACCCATGTGCACTTGAATATATGTCAAGGTCATTTACTTTAACAAACTTGGTAGCCCTTGATCCAAGCATGCTACAGACTAGATATCAAAATCCTGGGTCTTTTGGTTATTCAAAATAAGTTTAAAGATTTTGAACATATTTGATCCCTGTGACTTTGAGTACATGTCAAGGTTATTCATTTGAAAAACCTTGTAGCCCTTCATCCCATCATGTTATTGGCCAAATATCCTCATCCTGCGACTTTTGGTCATTCAGAAGTTGTTCAAAAGTTTCATACATATTTGACCCCTGTGACCTGAAATATGAGTCAAGGTCATTCATTTAAACAAACTTGGTAGCCAAATATTACTACCCTGGGCATTTTGGTTATTCAGAAGAAGTTGTTTAAAGTAAAATATTGACGCCGGATGATGGACGGATGACCGACGCCGCGGCATAAGCTCACTTTGCCCTTCAATCCAGGTGAGCTAAAAAATGTTGAAATTTAAACCAATTTGACCCTTGTGGGCCCAGTCTTTCAGTCCCTTGGGGTTGGCCAGACTCAAAATGTTCATATTGTCAAACTGTCATCTCAGGGTTATAGTTGAAAATGAACAAAATATACCCAAAGGTATCATTTTCCTATATAAACTATAGTAAATTTCACCCCCATCCCCAGGGACGAACGTGAAACCCAGGAGTAATGAAATTCACAATTATGACAAAACACTTCAAGACCCTTCCATGTATGAAGAGTATTTGTTTCCAGCATAACTGGGTCTGAAGCAGAAGATTGTTGAGCCAATTTGACCAATTTGCCCCTCAGAACCTCAGCATCTTTGGCCATGGAAGGGTTCTACAATATTTCATTGTAATTGGTTAAGCGGTTTGTGAGAAGAAGTTGAGAAAGTAAATTGTTTACGGACAGACGACGCACGACGACGGACAAAAGGCAATTAAAATAGGTCACTTGAGACAATAATATATTAGCTCAGGTGAGCAAGCAACGAAATTGAACTATAAATGATGTGAAGAAACTCACTTGACGGTGTCGTTGATGGGCTGGTAATCAGTGTTCAGATTCCAGTACTGGTTAAAGTAAAGTACTGGATAATACTTATTGGTTCCTGGGACAAACTCCACAACTGTACAAAACATAAATATAAACTTAGAACAGAAGTGACAGTCACTAAATGCTTATTAAAGCTACTTAAAGCATTGAAATTAATGTTCCTCTCGAGTTTATTGTTTAACAGTAATTGAACAGAAAAGTTTTCTATTTTGTTTAAACCTGCTTAAATTGGGTTATCACCCCATAGCCTGAACAAAATAGATTGTTTTCCTTAAAGGTGCTATTAACTCAAATAACACCCTGAGAATTTGACTTTGTCTCAGGTGACCTAAAAAGCAACTTAGTTGAACTTACAATCATCAAGTGGGGCTGGAATGGAACCCCTCATCCAAGGGGAATGGTCATCAAGTAAATTGATTGTCAGGTTCGGATGCCAGTGGGACAGAATCTCAAATGATGAGTTTTTCTACAAACAAGAAATTTTGAATTACTAAAAACCATATTTTATATACTATCCTGGTCCTCTCTCTACTAAGTGAAATACGTCATGATCAGGTGAGCTGAAAAGAGATCCCAGAGGTATCTTGGCGCCGACCATTGGAAGATTATAATTAGTTCTAAGGAAGTTTTATATTTTCTTTTCTCTTATCTACTGGATTAGGTCTTGTTGACAGTATATGCAATTTATAGTAAGGTTTGATTAAACCTCCATACAGCTGGGTTTGACAGTGTCGTTTCAAAGTTAGGTTGGTGTATGACCTATTAACTGAAATAGAAATGTAACTTGAATCTCAAAATAAAAATATGCAAAACTGGAGAAAAGAAAAAAACTAAGTTATACACTAGAAATCTAAACCGTAATTTCTGAAAGTTCTTTCAAGTACTCTAGAGTAACTAGAACACTGACAGGTCATTAAGGGCCCCGTCTTGTAGCAATATATCCCCCATAATCATCAAGAAGCAATCTACTCATACAGCTGAGCTTGACGTTTGACATTTGGACTTCAAAAAGAATTGCAAGGAAGCAAAATATACATTTTACATGTACTATGATGTGATGTGTTTCCTTCCACCTCCATATTTGCTTGGCTAACAGAAATGTAATTACCTGTGCAATACTCATTTGTTTGCTTTGATTTGTTTTATTTCACCTTATATACCTCCTCCATCAAGAGCCAGGGTCAAAGTCAGAGATCCACTTTGTCTTTGACCTTTGGACCCAAATGACCTTGACCATTAACCCAGTGACCCTGATCTTCGGTCAGTTGACTTATTCTTTAATTCCGACCAAGTTTGCTTCTTAATATCATAACAAAATGTTCATCAGTGAAAAATACAAAACTTGACCTTGACCCTTTGGACCCAGTAACCTGGAACTAAGGTCAGTTGACTCTGTGTTAAGTTCTGAACAACATTGCTTCATAATGTCATAACAAAATGTTCATCAGGGAAAAGGTACAAAATTTAACCTTGACCTTTGACCAAGTGACCTTGACGTTTGGTCAATTGACTCGTTGTTTAATTCTGAGCAACATTGCTTCAAAGTGTCATAGGGAAATGTTCACCAGAGAAAAGTTACAAAATTTAACCTTGCCCTTTGACCCAATGACCTTTGGTCAGTTGACTCGTTGTTTAATTCTGATCAACTTTGCTTCATCATGTCATAACAAAATGTTCATCAGTGAAAAGATGCAAATTTGACCTTGACCTTTGAATCTCATGACCGTGACCTTTGACCTCAACTTTTTACCTCAGTGTCTCTTTGTTTAATTCCGAACAACTTTGGTCCATAATGTCATAGCAAAATGTTCACTAGTGAAAAGCTACAAAATTTGACCTTGACCCTTGACCCGATGACCTTGACCTTTGGTCAGTTGAGACCTTGTTTAATTCGGATCAGCTTTGCTTCATAATGTCATAACAAAATGTTCATCAGTGAAAAGATGTAAAATTACACCTTGACTTTTGAACCTAATGACCTTGACCTTTGACCTTGACTTTTTACCTCAATGTGTATTTTTATAAATACCAAAGTTATCAGCCAGGAACAAAATTTGTGGACGGACAGAAAGACAGACGGAGTGATTACTATAGGGCACCCGTATCTCTGATACGGGGCCCTAATAAATAGCAATAACAAATACCAAGAGATGAAAATCACAGCAGCCTATACTGCAGTAGGGATATTTTAAGTTTCACCAAGATATCTTGAACAGTTTAAAATTAAAACCTTGAAAACATTCACTGAAAACCCCAACCTTTATTTGAGCTTTGACCATGAAACAGTATACTGCAAATCTTTTGTGAGAGATAGTTATTTTTTGATTTTAGTCAAAACATCTTTAATGCTTTAAAATCAATGACCCAGACAAGAATTTATAAAATAAATTACATATTCAACCTTTAATTTGAGCTAAAGGTAAAGACCAAGGTGATCTGATTACAGTATACTACACACTTTTGTAGATGATATAGATTTGTCCATTTCTTTAACACTCTAAAATGTAGTCAGGAGAAGAATTTACTAAATATTTTCTACTCATCTGACCTTTGACCTTGCTGTGAAGGTCACTTTGTCTTTTTTACTTAAGTCCACTGCACATATTCTGTGGGTGATGCAGGTATATGTAATAGTTTCATTAAGATATCTTCAATTGTTTTAATTTACAGCCCAGACAACATGCTATTAGAATATCAAGAAGACCAAGGGGCAATGAATTGGCTAGTCAACAGTAACTCCAATCATACTAAACGAAAAGGATTTTAAAGATTTACCTAAATTTCCCCAATTGGGCCACACCTCTCTGCCACACCCTCTGTTTATACAAAATTGAGTCAACTTTGCCCAAGGATGCTCTAGACCAAATTTCGATAAAATCCCTCAAATGATACTACTGAAGGAGAAGGATTTTAAAAATCTACCTTAAGTTCCCCTATTGAGCCCCACCCCTCTGCATCCAGTAGGGCCACACCCTCCGTTTATAAAAAATTGAGTCCCCTTTGCCCAAGAACGCTCCAGGCCAAATTAAGTTAAAATCCATAAAGCTGTTACGGACTAGAAGCGTTTTAGAGGAAAAGTTGATGGATGATGGATAGTCGCTGGATGACAGATACTGCCCTTTAGACAAGCTGAAGTAAAAAGCTTTCAATCAAGATCAAAACAAGAGGCCCAGAGGGCTGTATCATTCATCTGGATAAAAAGCAACCATGGGAAAATATTCTCATTAAATATAACACTGCAACTATAGCCAAATATTGTCTGTGTTTCTCAGCAACACCTGTCCCTCATTGGGTCCCTGCTTGATGCCCCACTGATGTGGGGTAGATTTTAAACATTTACCATAATTTCCCCTATTGGTCTTTTTACTCTCAGAGGGACACATCATCCTTTTATACAAAACTGATTTTCACATTGCCTAAGGATATCCTACACCAAATTACGATAAAATCCCCCAATTTGTACGCAACTAGAAGAATTTCAAACATTAACATATCCTTATGGGTCTCGCTGAGTATTAAAGCACATGAAAAGAAGTCGCTTAAAGCAACATAGCTAAATAACCCCTATTTGGCCCTGCCCTCAGCCCCACCATTTGTACAATTTTGAATCCTCACCTTCTTAGATTGCTTCCAACTAAATATGGTTGATATTTATCACTTAGTTCCAGATAAGAAGTCACTTAAAGCAATGTAGCCAAATTACTACTTTTCGGACCAGTCAGATTTCGTTACTTTCCAAATATTGGTTCAGAAGCAAAAGTCTTTTGAATAAAATTGATGATGTACGGACGACAGTTTTAGCTTGCACTGTCAGCTTGAAATTAATTATTAAAGTCATGGCAAATCACGCAACTGTAGATACTTTATATGAAGTTTTCCTAATATTAATATATGTTAGGGTTTTCTAAACTATCTATTTGGAATATAGATGTTCCCTAGATGATCGCTACCGAGTGTCTTTTACAATTTGAAAATTAACTAACGAGAGTTAAATAAAAGTGATAACTAACCATCACAAGTTTGGGGACCTGTTTCTCCCATTCGTTTGTATTTGATCTGAAAAACCACATTTTCCCTTTGGAATGTACATCATGCGTGTTTACGATAGGGGAAATAACTGCCATGGAGCATGACGTCACAATGGAAAATAATGTCGAAAAGCGTTGTTACGTGACGTCATAAATCAAAGATTGACCATTGAAATCACGTCCAGGGTGAGACCCACTAGTGGGTAACCAGCAATGTGTACCGACTCCTAGCAGGTTTACCCAATGGGTCATGAGTGAGGAACCCAGCAGTGGTTGTGGCAGAACTCAAGTTTACAAGTAGCACTGGGGTGAGGATTGTTACATAACTAATGGTTAATAATGTGCTATATCTAGTCTCTGTGTCAGAGTCTGCTTGGTACCTGGATAAGGTCAGGGTGTACATCCGTCTCGCCTGTCAGCAAGTTCACTGTTTTATGGAACTTCCTTTTTTTATACTTGTTCAATCCTGGAAAAAGTAAATACATACATATTACTATTTTCCCAACACAGTATGGACCAATATTATTAACTAAAGGTAAGATTCTCAAGGACCATTTCAAAATCTGTCTAGAAATAGTGCAATTGTGGTGACAAGTTAGCAATACCATGTATAAGCCTGAATTACAATTAGTAAGTACACTGTAGGAGGTCCCAAATATTTTCGTCTGTAAGTAGAATTTTTGTTTCTTAATCCTGTAAAATAATTATGAATTCCAGTGTTGAGGTCTTTCATTCGCCACTGTCTAAACTAGTGAAAGAGGCTGAATGGGCCTGCATTGCTCACCTGGTATTAATCTTACAATTGCAACCTTAAAATTGGACTAAAATACAGCTACAGGCAAACTATCAGTGTCTTGAGTCAGTCATTGAAAAGAACTTGTTAAAAAGATTTAAACACATTTGAACTATGTGACCTTATAAGTCAAACAAGGACTGACAAACTGTATAGCCCTTCATCCCAGAATGCAACAAGTCAAATATCACAACCCTATATCTTTTGTTTCTTGAGAAGATGAATTTTAAAGTTTTATAAACAATAAACCAGATGTGACCTTAAAAGTGTCTCAAGGTTATTCATATCAATAATCACTCTGGATCTTTTGGTTATTCAGAAGAAGTTATTTGAAACTTTTCAACACATTTGACCCATATGACCTGAAATAACGATGAAGGTCAATCATTAGAGCAATCTTCAAAGTTCCTTATCTGAGCATGTTACTGGCCGAATATCATCAGCCTGGGCCTTTTATTTATTCATAAGAAATCGTTTAAATGTTTTAAACATATTTGACCCCTGTGATCTTGAATAGTTTGGTAGCCCTTCATCCGAGCATGTTACTGGCCAAAGTAACTGGGTCTTCTGGTTATTCTGAAGAGGTTCTTTGTCATTCTTTAAAGATAATAAACCGGAGACCTTGGAATATAAGTCAAGGTCACTCATTTGAACAAACTTGGTAGCCCTTTATCCGAGCATGTTATTATTCAAATATCATCAGCCTGGGCCTTCTGGTTATTCAGAAGAAGTTGTTTAGATCAGATCACTGTGACCTTGAAAAGGTCTCAAGGTCATTCATTTGAACAAACTTTGTAGTCCTTCATATCAGTATACCATCACCCTAGGCCTCTTGGTTATTCAGAAGAAGAGGTTTAAAGAAACAAGAGATCCTAAAGGGATCTTGGAACCCATCTTCATGAGTTCTGTCAGTTTGATCTTTTTTCTCTCATCTGTTTGATCAGTTTGCCTGTTTGACATCTTAATCAGTCTTTTGATCAACCTCAAAAGTTAACATGCACAACTAAGGACCAAAGGGAACCTACATATCAAATATAAGTAAGATTCCTCTAGTACATTCTGAGAAATAGTAATAACAAACTTAAACTGTAACAAGATGGCCGCCTGTCTGCATATACAGAGGTTTTCACATCAGTCCAAAAAATTGATATGCATAACGAATAACCAAGAGGAACCCCTATGTGAAATTTGAGAAAAAAACCTTCAAAACCTTTCAGGCAATATTTAATACAACCACCTGCCAACCATCTTGGTTTTTCAATCATCCCCGAAATTTGAAATGCCGAACAAGGAACCATGGAAAACCTTCATGTGAATTTTGAGAAAGATCCTTCAAGTACTTTCTGAGAATTAGTGCTAACAAACTTGAACTCACAAATTCAAGATGGCTGGCTGTTGGACATCTTGGTTTTGTGATCAGTTCCTAAAACAATATGCATAACTAGGGACGATAGGGAATCTTCATGTGAAATATTAATAACAAATCTTCACTGTCAAAATCCAAGATGGCCACCTGTCGGCCATATTGTTGATCTGATCAGTTTTGATCAGCCCTAAAAGTAAATATGCATAACTTAAGACCAAGGGGAACTTACATATCAAATCTGAAAAAGATCCTTCCAGTACTTCCTGAGAAATAGTGATAACAAACAATCACTGACAAAGATGGCCACCAATCAGCCATTTTGTTTATCTGGTCAGTTTCAAAGGTAAACTTGCACAACTAGGGACCAAGGGGAACCTTCATATCAAATTTGACAAAGACCCCTTCAGTACTTTCTGAGAAATAGCAATAACAAGATTTTTTCAAGTACTGACGACGGGGGGACAGATGCCACGGTACGGTATAATTAAGCTCATCTTGGTTCTCTGGACCAGGTGAGGTAAAAATTGTGTTCAAATTATCCACCTATTCAAACTGCCCGGAGGTTAACCATACTATTTTCCAGTCTCATGTTTGAAATCCTAAATGGGAATCTTGTACATTAACTTAAACCTTGTGTTATGCTTAGGGCTGTTCCAGAAAAAAAGACATCCCCCCCTGGGACGGCAAACTTTTTTTGTTAACGTGGGTGGTTGAACATTGAATAAAATCGTAGTTATTGGTTGTTGTTGTTGTTGTTGTATTTTCGTTTCTGTGGGTCGTTGTACGTTGGAGAAATAAAAAAAAATATTTAAAAAATAAATAAAACCTGATTAATTAATTTACATGGTGGTGTGATATGAAAATATCTGGTTGAAGCTTGGATGTAGATTTGCGTTATTGAAATACGTGCTGAAACTTTGGCAGCGTGACATTACTGTATCGTTTGCAAGTCGCTTCCGGTATGTGGGTCAAGGGACGCAACTCCTATGATAAAAAAATCAATCTTGATAGAGGGCGCTGTTATCACTCTTCACAAAAATGGCTGCCCATTCGCGTGGTTGGAGCCCGGAAGATGTGGGAAGATGGATGGCGAGGCATGGTTTAGGCCAATTTTCCGCCTCGTTTATCGGTTAGAACCTTATTAATGTGATGCTGACCGATTATAATACTATTTTCTTTCATAAATTATGTTGAACGATAACATGACCCGCCATTACTTGATCGATCTGTTTACATTAAAACGCTGTCACTTCACACGTGGTCAGACTGGGCATTTCCCCGGAAAGTCGATACCATCTCCAATTTTCAGACGATAAAAAGTCATGAAATACGACGATAAACGAAAAATGTTCAACCAAAAGTTGTTTGCAATAACCAATACTAGATATCGATTTTTCAATAACGAAAGTGAAATCTTAAATTCAGTTTATAGTTTATTTATATCAAATGATAGTAAAACAACGTTAATTATTTAATTTAATAGTATATGGGTATAAATTAACTATTTAAATAACATGGTATGTGGGTACTACTTTTTTTCCCCCTTTTTTTTAAACTAAAAAACAATTGTGGGTCGTTGGTATGGAACAAAATTTGTAATTACGGGTGGTAGGGGTCAGCTGATTATTGAAGTTATGGGTGGTAGGTGTCTGGAAAAAGTGCCGGCCCAGGGGGGGATGTCTTTTTTTCTGGAACAGCCCTTATGTTATTTGCCACAACAGTAAATGTTTTTGCATAAGAATTACACAACTTTATGCAAAAAGGTTTAGATTTTGTACTTGATCCTCATTAAGGCAAAAGACATTTCAACATGGGGATCATGAGGAACTAACGCATTAAATTTGAGAAAGATCCCTCCAGTACTTTCTGTGAAATAGCGATATCAACTCTTCACTGTCAAAATCCAAGATGCCATGATACGTATATATATACTCCCTCTATTTTTGTTGTTGAACATACTCATAGATTTGTAGACAGTTGTTCGCCTTGAGTAATGTGCCTTTTCTGCAGGATTTGGTGATTTCCCTGCACGGACAAAGTATACATGCAAAAATATTGATCCATTGTTCTGTACGACCTGAAAATGAAATTGAGAAAATATGCTCTTCAAAAATATTCAATGTTAGATATATTTAAATAGAATTCTTGATCATTGTTGGAAGATTCTATTACTTTTTGTTATGAATCTATATTTCAACAAATTTGACCCTGCTAAATTAATCAAGGTCATTCATATGAACAAACTTGATACTTGATAACTCTTTGTCCCTGCATGCTACTTGGCAATTATCAACACCCTGGGTCTTTTGGTTATTCAAAAGAACATATTTGACCCCTGTGACCTTAAATATAAGTCAATGTCATTCATTTGAACAAACTGAATAACCCTTCGTCCAAGCATGCTAATTGCCAAATTCCTGAACCATGGCATCAATATCTAAGATATTCAAAAAATGTTGTTTAAAGGTTTAAAGAAATTGACCCCTGTGACCTTGAAAGTAGGTAAGGTCATTTACAATGGAACAAATTGATAGCCCTTCATTTTAGCATGCTGCTGGCCATAAATGATCACTCTAGATTTCTAGGTCAGAAGAAGTTTAAAATTAACAATATCAGTTTAAACAGTTTTGTATTTTAAGGTCAGTAGTTCATTTCATCAAAACTTAATTAACATTTAACAGAATCAGCCAATGATGGGCTGTAATTATAATGAAACATTTGTGTTCCTTAAATTAGTTTTAATTCAACAAACTGACTCTATTTCATATATAATGGTCATGATATCACCAAACCTAATCAAGTACAGTCGAACCTCGTTATCTCGAACTCTTTTAACTCGAAGACCCCGTTTTTCTCGAAGTATTTCTCCGGTCCCGGCCAAATCTGTTCTTTATCTTAGTAAATAAAACTCTGATAATTCGAACCCTGAAAAGTCGAAAAACTTGGATACCTCGAAGTAAAATATTGGTTTCAATAGCGTTAATCCAACATAGTATCCAAATTTCATTTTGTCACTTGTTAATTCTTTGATACAAATAAAACGCAAAAGTACGACATTTCGCCATTCCGTGTTTATGAACATCTTTCGTAAGTAGACTAGCATGAAATCAGTAAAAAAGAATTTACGATAAAGCTTAGGACTGTAAAGTTTACGGACTGTCTAAACCATGTTATTCATAATAAAAAACAAACTGCATCAATGTTGATCAACAGTAATCTGTACTTACTGCGAGTCCGTTTAATGATTTGTACACCTAAACAGACGACAGTGCAAACCGGAAAATTGGTCACAAAGCGTGGTCATGCATAAAAGAGTTCCACAGTTAAAATCACAACCTAGGACAGCTTTACGGGTTCATGTTTTTACAGGAGCCAGTATGGCTTTGAAAGTCGATCGAGAGATTTAAGAACAAAACGATAATTGCTGTTGATTATATCGAGTTGAGGAGGTATCAGGTGTCATATTTGGCTTTAATGAATCAATGTGTCACATGTACGATATAATTTGTTTGTGTGTTTTCATTTACAAAATCAACTACGCGTACGCTCCATTACAGTGATTTGTTTTAGACTTGCGCACTTTCATTTCCGGATTGTAAACTACGAGATCAGAGACAGCGGGATAGTTCGGTTTGAAATGTAACACTTCAGAAGTAAAACTTGACGGACTTACAAATACAAGTGCGACCTGGAAAGATTTGCCAAGATCTATACTAGCCAAAAATAACATTTAATCACTAGGCCCGTCCATATTTAATAACGAATTCACAAAATGGTCCAACTGTTTTGATCGCGTTTAAAAACGAAAGTACGTTTTTCTGAAATAACTAACTCTATTTTTGTAAGCATGTTTATTGTAAAATAACATAGCTGTATTTGTTATATTGATTACCTATATCATTTATCGATTGATTAAAAGCATTAACTTTTAATAAAACCAACAACTGCTAGTGCTATGTCCCAACAGCAAATTTCATACCAAATCTATGAACCCGCATAACTCGAATACTCGGATAACTCGAAGTTTTCCCACGACCCCATCGACTTTGAGATAACGAGGTTCGACTGTATATTCTTTTGTCTATGTTTTGATATTTCTGACTGTGCCTACCTCTGGAGTAGGTATTTGTCCACTTTTAACATAACTGCCATCTCCGTCCTCGCCACTTGTCCAGTCTCCATATATCAGGCCTTTCTGATGCCAGAACAAGCTGTCCCCATTGTTGAAGTTTGTGAACTCCTCTTCTAAGGATATGTACACATAAAGGTCCTAAGAAAAAATTAGTATAAAGTAATACAAGATTTACAGAATCAATGTTGTTGACATTCAATGCTTACATGCACATATAATAATTGTCTGCAAGCCATTTTGTCATACTGACATGAAAATTATCAAGGACCAAAGGGCCTACCAGTCACTCGAGTAGTAGCATACCCTTAAATCTCAAAAGCAAAGAATCAAATGCTAATTTTTTAAGCTGACTTTTTTTCCAGGATGTCTAATTTTCTTAGCCATTTTATTTAAGACAGAAAGACATATACATTTTCTTTCTTTCTTCTAAAAGTACAAGCCATTGGTGAATAAGCATTGTTATAAGAAGTGATAAACATAAATAAGGTATATAAAATAACCAGAGGGATGTACATGTTGGCGCCCACCATCGTACCATCTTCATTAGTTCTATGTCAGTGTGATCTTTTTTCTTCTTTTCTCTGTTTGATCGAGTATGTAAACAGTAAATGCATCTTGAGGTAACTTTTGATCTTAACTTTACCATGAGTGTTTTCTAATATCTAGTCTACTGTATAATTGCAGTATTATTAATACATTAGCAAGTGAATTATTACAAACAGGATTACAAGTGAATTAATGTCACTATCTCAATATGATGCACACATCTCACCATTAAAGTATCTTTTGGGTACATATTTTCTGAGTAGGGTACAGCTGCTTGTCCATCCTCAGACTTGACTGGTGTTGAGGATGGTCTCCTGAAGAAGCTGCTGATCATGTAAATGAACACCATTCGAACAATCAACGACTTCAAAATACCAAACATCCCTGGACGGGCTGGAGCTTGTTCCTGTGGCTGAAAATAATACATAAACAATATAATGTTTTGAGCGTTTTATATTAGTGCCCCAACCCTTTTTGCAGTAATCAAATACAGTATGAATGATTCATATTGTTCTTCTATACACCAGCAGTAATAAAAGAGGCCCAGAGAGCCTGTATTGCTCACCTGCATTATAAAGCAACAATGGAAAATTATTCTTATTACATATAATGCTGAAACTATTTCCAAATATTCGCTCTGTCTCTCAGCAATACCCGCCTCTCATTAGGTTCCTTCTTTAATTACAGTACCTTTTGTTTATTGAGAAGATGACTTGAAAAGATTTAAACACAATTGACCAGATGTTACCATGAAAGTACATATTGTATGTCAAGGTCAATCACATGAACAATCTTGATAAAGCTCTTCATGATCATCTGAGCATGCTATTGGTCACATATCACCATCTGTGCATTTTGGTTATTCAGAAAAAGTCATTTTAAGTTAGTTTTTTTACATATATTTGACCTGCGTGACCTTGAATATAATTCAAGGTCATTCTTTTGAATAAACTTTTCAAACCTTTCATCCCAGCATTCTACCTTCTAAATATCATATTCCTAGCCATTTTTTTTTATTTGGGAGAACTTGTTTAAGCTTCTGACATATTTTTAGCCTGATGATGTTGAACATGTATGAAGGTCCTCATTTGAACAAATTTGGTAGCCCTTTAAGCCAGCATGTTTCTAGCCAACTATCATCACCACGCACATTTTGGTAATTCAGAAGAAGTTGTTTAAACAGATTTCAGCATATTTGACCCCTGTGACCTTGAATGGGGGTGATGGTCATTCACTTTAACAAATTTGGTGGCCCTTCAACTCTGCTAATGCTACCGATCGCATTATCCGCAATTCACGAGTTTTGATTACTTATTACGAAAAAAGAAATTAGTGCTTTTCGTAAATTGCGCAAAAAATATTATGAGAAAAAACAATTTGTCAAATCAACAAAATCCAAACCTCTGGTTTATATACATGTACATCGTCATTTTAATGAAAATGCAACATCGGTGATCAGGTCACAGATCCTGGGAACAGAAAAAGACCCTTTGTTAGGCTAGATCATCTTGTCAACATGTTTGGTGAATAAAAAGGTTATTGATTTCCCAATGAAATGTACAATTATTATCAACACAAACATTTTAAAACACTCATGTGGAAAGGTGATCATATCACTTGTTTAAACGAAGACATTTTATCAGTTTTGAAAAGTTTTCACTCCAAGTTTGCGGATTTCCATGCTGCGTAAAATAGGTCAGGGATGTCCTCTCAGAGGTGCGAATGATGTCTATTTCTAGTGTTGGGAATCAGATGAGATATTATAATCGATTATCAGAAGACATGTCATAAACAATTAATCGATTATAATCGGAATATCAAAACTTCGGTAAATTTACATTGTGTAGTGTATAGAAAAAAATATAAAATTACAGTATGCAGCTTTCTTTACCTAAACGAGGGTACATACTTCCGGCCTTAACTTACATGCCATAACTTTACAGTGCAAACAAGCGAGATTTGGTCAAAAAAAGTGAGATTTTTTCCCTCTAAATCAATGAGAAAATCGTGAGACATTTAACACAGAAATAATCCGGCATAGAATCATCTCATTTGTGTTATTCTAAAGCCAGATCTTTTGGAACCAAAATTGGAGACTTATTGATATTATTAAGGATTTTAGGTTTACACACGGGTACGGTTCAGATATAGTTATCCATATTTAAAAGTATATATATTACAATGCAAAATTAATACTTCCATCAGAGACAAATGATAAGAATGATTTTAAAAGAAGACAAAATTCGAGAGGGATATTTACTAGTACAGTGTACTTGAGGTGAAAGAAATAGAACTGATCATTGCAATATGAGAAAGATATGTTTAGTTCTTCTTTCTGCCAAGCTTGAGAAAGATCCTTCAAGTTATTTCTGAGAAACAGAACTATGTTAACAATGTCAAAAATTGAAGATTGTCGCCGGTTGGCCTTTTTGTTTATTTGATAAGTTTCAAAAATAAATATGCTAAACTAAGGACCAAAGGGAACCAACATGTAAAATTTGAGAAAGATCCCTCTAGTGCTTCCTAAGAAATAGCGATAACAAACATTCACAGTAAAAATCCAAGATGGCTGCCTGTTCGTCATTTTGTTTATCTGATCAGTCTCAAAAGTTAAACTGCACAACAAGGGACCAAGGACAACCTGCATATCAAATAAGAGAAAGATCCCTCCAGTACTTTCAGCTGAGAAATAGCGATTAACAAACCTTCAATGTCAAAATCCCAGATGGCTGCCTGTCGGCCATTTTGTTTATATGATCATTCTCAAAATTAAACATGCACAACTGAAGACATACAGTAATGGAGCCCACATAAGAAATTGGGGAAGGATTCCTCCAGTACTTCCTGAGAAATAGCGATAACAAACCTTTGATGTCACAGACCAAAGAGAACCTACATGTATATATTAAATTTGAGAAAGATCTCCCCAGTACTTTCTGAGCAATATCCATAACAAACCTTCCCTGTCAAAAACCAAGATGGCTGTCTGTCGGCAATTTTTTTTATCTGATCAGTCTCAAAAGTTAACCTGCATAACTAGGGACCAAGGGGAACGTACATATACAAATTTGAGAAAGATCCTGCTGGTAATTCCTGAGAAATAGCAATAATAAGATTTTGTTAAGGGCAGTCGAACCACGGACGCAGGGCGATTTGAATAGCTCATGTGGCCACCATCAGATGATGGTTGGCTCAAAAGTTCTTGCATTTACCACACAATCCCCTTATTTGGCAAATGCAAGTTAACTTCTGAAATGCCTACTTTTTCAAGCTATATTGGTATGCAAAATATACGACTAAGTTTCTTTAAAATATGTTCGTGAATGAAGGCCCGAGAGCGATGACAAGGAAAACTTAACAGACGGACATTCGGACATCAGTTAACGCAGCCCATACCATGACCCGTCGAACGACAGGCTTACATTAATAGTTTTACATTTCAATATATCTATTAAAAGATTTTAATAGAGGGACCATTTAGGGCCATTAGAGGCCAGAAAAGTAAAGGCACATTCTAAAAAAATGGCTGCTCATAATCAATTTTGGCTAATTTTTTGGCATCTTCGCTAGCCAAGGGTTCACTTCGTATACACTCAACTTACCCTTGGCAGATATAGCCGTGTTTACCGAGCCTTAACATTTTCGTGCAGTGCCAATTAAATCACGTCTTACATATAGCGCTGTTGACGAAGGTAAACAGTAATGGTGACGCCCTGTACAGAAGCACGTTGTCGTTTATGAAAGAGTGTTTTAAATCAGTTGGTGGAAATCCTTGACTACGTGCCACATGTAAATGATGACCTGGGAAAATATGTGTGCTGCCTTTGGATTGTTTCCATATTGCTCTGTCATTTATACTTCTCCTCAACATACACATGCTTTTGTCAACATGCTGATGGAGTGTGTATGTAACAGTCATTCTGATTGGTTAAAGTAATTTTGGGAGAAGAGCGATAACTCAGTATATCCGCTAGGTGGCAGTGGAGGGAATTATGAAAACACAGCTATATCCGCCAAGGGTAAGTGGAGTGTATACGAACCGAACACTTGGCTAGCGTAGATGTTTTTTGGTAACTGATATTTTAGGTCCTGGTTACATTTTTTGTATGTACGGTAGCCCTTATCAATGGGCCGACTGATTTTTGGATCATATAGAATAATAATACATACATAATATTTTTCGTTCAGGATAGTTCTAAGGAGGCAGTACCCAAATCGGATCACTTATTGCAAAATGCACCATTTTTGTCTACAGAGGATTAGTTTTTAAGTTCAAATAGCAAAAGAAAACGTAATTCAAACTCAAATGTCAGTGTTTTGATCACGTTTAAAAACAAGAGGCCCAATGGGCCTGCATCGCTCACCTGGTATAAAATTCACGCTTGTAACCTTAAAAGTGATCTAAAATAAAGCTACAGGCAAAATATCAGTATTTATGATTAAAATTCGTTCAAAAGACCCTGTTATTTTTTTTTAAAACATTTCACCCCTGTGATTGAAAGTCGAACAAAGTCATTATGTTGAACACATTGTATAGGCTTTCATCTCAGGATGCAACTTGCAAAGTATAAACATCCTGGGACCCATGGTTATTCATAAGAG
>NW_018405581.1:72658-92006 GCF_002113885.1 Mizuhopecten yessoensis
TGAAGGTCATTCATTTGAACAAACTTGGTAGCCCTTCACCCTAGCATGCTACTGACCAAATATCATCTCCCTGGGCAGTTTGGTTATTGAGAAGAAGTTGTTTAAAGTTTTCAACATATTTGACCCCTGTGACCTTGAAAATAGATGAAGGTCATTTATTTGAACAAACTTGGTAGCCCTTCATCCCAGTTTGCTTCTGGCCAAATATCATCACCCTAGGCCTTTCTGTTATTAAGAAGAAGTCGTTTAAAGTAAAATATTGACGCCGGACGACGGACGGACGACGGGACGGACGGACGACGGACGCCGCACCACGGCATAAGCTCACTTGGCACTTCGTGCCAGGTGAGCTAAAAATGGTGCGTGAATTTATAGGAATAAATTCACACTATAGAAATACAACTTTTTGTCATATAAATTCTAAAGGTCATAAAATGTTAATATGCTGACAAAAAAATATTAATTTGAAGTGTAAGATACTGCAAAATTCAGGCCTTGATCCAATTTGGGTCCCGACATTCGCAAAAACTTGAGACGCTGATTTGTGACTTCAGAGCGTTCTATAAATATCTCAAGTGAGCCCCGGGTGCTAATTTCGATTGTAAGAACATGTACACTCATTGACGCTTCTGGAGCTTCATCAACTGCAAGAAAAGGGACAGTTCAGGTGTGGCCCCACTGAAATCCTCCGACGGAATCACATACTCGGACAAAAAAAGCCAAGGTCAACATCCTTAATGCCCAGTTCTCTTCTGTCTTCAACGCCAGTGAGAGGTCCGACAACATCAAGGGCATGGGCGAGCCCAGACACCCAGATCTACCACCCATCCATGTTACCTCAGAAGGTGTTAGGAAGCTATTGCTAGGTCTGAACATCCACAAAGCATCAGGACCCGTTCAAGTACCAACAAGACTGCTGAAGGAACTGTCCACAGAGATAGCCCCTGCCCTAACACTGCTGTTCCAGGTGTCCCTACAACAAGGCAAAATACCATCAGAGTGGAAGAAGGCAGATGTCACACCCATCTTTAAGAAGGAAGCGAAGAACCTACCGGAAAACTACAGACCTGTCTCCCTTACACCTGTCATCTGTAAGCTGATGGAGCACGTCATTTGTAGCAGTTTGACAAAACATCTGGACCATCACAAAATCCTCACGGACGCACAACAGGGCTTCAGGAAGCAGAGCTCATGCGAAACACGTCTGATCTTAACCATTCAGGACTTAGCCAAATGTGTTGACACCAAGGGGCAAACAGACATCATTCTCTTGGACTTCTCCAAAGCGTTTGACAAGGTCCCACATGCCAGACTGCTACACAAGCTTCAACACTACAGAGTGAGGGAAAACATGCACAGGTGGATAGGAGACTTCCTAAGTGGACGCTCATAACAAGTAGTACTCGATGGCTGCAAGTCCAAGAGTGCTCCTGTACTCTCTGGTGTGCCTCAGGGTAGCGTGCTTGGGCCGATCCTATTCCTGCTATTCATTAATGACCTTCCAGAGTACATCACCAATGGTTCCACCGCGCGGCTCTTTGCCGACGACTGTTAGCTGTACAGAGAGATCAAGAAATTGGAGAATAGTCGTAAACAGCAAGCAGACCTCGACACTTTACATGTTTGGGAGCAAGACTGGCTCATGGGGTTCCACCCCCAGAAGTGTTAGATTCTCCACATAACAACTAAGAGATCGCCGATAAAATCTCCATACACCATCCATGGTCACATCCTAGAGGTGGTAGGGTCAGCAAAATACCTCGGAGTGAACATCCACAGCAGCTTAAGCTGGAATGACCATATGAATCAGGTCGCTAAGAAAGCTAACAACACCAGAGCTTTCTTACAACGTAACATCTACCAGTGTCCAGGAAACACCAAGGAACTGTGCTATAAGACACTTGTAAGACCAATCATGGAGTATGCCCTTGTAATTTGGGATCCCTACACAGCCAACAAACTTGAGATGGTGCAGCGTAGGTCAGCCAGATCTGTCACCGGTGACTACCACACTACCAGCAGTGTGTCGTCCATGCTGTAACAACTCCAGTGGCCAACCCTTCAGGAGCGTAGGGCACAGACTAAGGTAAGGATCATCATGATGTACCGCATTGTACACCAACAAGTGGATATACCCGCTACACACCTCACCCCAGTGGCAGAAGCGAGGCGGGGTCATAAATGAAGTTCCTGGTGCCATATGCACGGACACAACAATACCAACGCTCCTTCTTTCCTGACATGATCAGGCTGTGGAACAGTCTACCAGCTAACACCATAGCGTGCGGCTCCCCGGAACAGCTTCGATAGACAGGTTCCCTTTTAACTGCACTGTATATATAGTTGTTTTTATCTGCACCACTCGCGGTTCTACTCACTGCGCACATGCAAATACGTCAATACACCAGATGGTGGACTGTACTTTATTGGAAGAAGAAAAAGATATCCTTCTTTTGATACAATCATAAATGAATATAATTCCTCCTCAGGTTTTTCAATGATTTAATAAAATGATGGTTTGGTGATCCGATTAGGATACTGTCACCTTACTGTACAGTACATTTTAAATTTATAATTCAGAACTCTCCCTACCCGCCGACCAAGTACCGAAATCACCGAGTACCGAAACAACCAGTCTTGAATTCGAGATAGTTGTTGTGCCTAGTCTGGTGAAAAGCTATGAGGTAATCAATATAACTGATATTCATCGAAATAGTCGCCAGTTTCACTCTACAGTACTGACTGAACTGTAGTCTACGTATCTTGTAAATGACGCATTTCATCTATGAGTGTGTTCAGCAACCGTGTTTGCTATCCCCGATTGCTGAACACGTGTCACATGTTTTGTATTCTTTGATTACAGCAATATTAATTCGGCAAAATATTCAATAGACATCACGGTCTGTTTGAAACTTGATACCTGTCCATTCTGATCAGCCACTTGATCGTCAGCCTTATTATTTTCCACTTCTGAACTAACGACGGTTCCACTGTCCGCCATGTTGCGTTTTGGAATAATCTCGATGACTCTGCTAAAACTTTTCCTTATTTTTCATATTTACGACATTGTCACTCATATGTTCTTATATAGTTAACATTGGTTTTTGATATTTTTACTAGAAGTAGTAACGACTTATGCCACAACCAATTCTTTTATTAAAATAAGAGAAAATTGTTCGATTTAGAGGCTAATTTCTATGATTGCAACTGAAACGCAAGATGGCGGGGTTCCGAGAGAATGAAAAACAACATTTCCCCCTTCAAAGTATCCAAGATGTGGTTGATTTATTCAGAGATCAATTGACAGGCAGTGATGAACCTAATTTGCCACTTTTATCTATCGTTCTTGGAGCTATAGAAAATGTTTTGACAGTGAATAGGTCGTTGCCAGGTGAGATTGATCACTCAAAAACTCTGGAACCAATTTTCCCGGTGATTGAGTTGGAGACAGTGGAAGCTCTGTACGAAAAATTTGTGACTCATGTGAAACGATCTATTGATCTCACTAAATTTTGTGGTGAAGTTGCCACAAGAGAGTTAGTGAAACTAGTCTCGGATGTTATATGGAGTTCTTTAATGCGAAGCTTTTACAAAGACAAAGCACACCTTCAGTCGCTGTACAGTTTTTTGACGGGTAAGTTGCGGGCAGTTTTGAATTGCGCCTTAATAGAACAAATGTATCGTCATGCTATATTTTCATGCGTATTTTGATATCAGTCTTCCATGTTTATTTCTAATAAATTGTTATTAGTCGATCAATATAAACAACCACCAACAGTTGTCAATCTGGATTGACGGCGTTATGCGTTAAAATGAAACCGATGTTAGCGCGTGCGTTGGGCGCCCAGCTTCCAAGCCAAGCGGCCATATTGACGCACTAAAGTAGCCTTGGGTTATCGATTTCTTACTAATAACGGTATGATAAGTAGATGTTGATGAACCAACGTAATGGCATGCGCGTTAACCATTGACAGAGCATTAGCAGCTTTATTGAATTTAAATTAAAAGTATGTTGATTTATTTGATACAAGGTAAAAATGAAGAGTGCATGTTCCAAATTTGTTTTTCTCTGATATCTTTAATATCATTATGACAGGGTTTATTTTGTGTTCATCAGAGATTTGAAAACAAGCTACCATGATGCATGGACGACACAGTATTTTTTGTGTCTCTTGTAATTGTGTTTTTGGTGAGATTCAAAATTGTTAGCTTGTTTACAAACAAGAATGGTATATAAATATAGGTATCAGATATCCCAATGCTAGATGTTTCAGAAGCAAGTCATTTTGGGAGTCATGAAGAGGTTTTGTGACATGCACAAAATGTTTCTGACTTAATCAAGTCGTGTCTGGACATATATAAAATGTTCACTTACAAGATACATTTCACTCCTGTTTCATTTAAAAGTCCTGTAAATATGCATATACTCAGGGTTGCCAACCTCTTAGGAGTCCAGTGTGGGAGATCTCCCCCCACTGGATTTTACAATGTGTGAGACTTTTGACGGCGTCGTTTTGGGTGTTAAGATAACATTTACAAGTGTATCGAACAGATTCTGGCTTTCTCTTACTACTATAACATCTGCATTGTTGTTGATATTTTCACTTCAAGATCTTTGTACTTGTAGGAAAATAAAACAACATTTTTTGCAGATATATAAAAGATTTTTATTTATCACACAAAAAAACTGACATTAGAAATGCAACACATTATATAATCAAAGGCCTTTCTTGTAACGATTCAATCCTTGGCTAGAACGGATACCAGTCTTTTTTCCCTGTATTTCCATGACCTGTTAAAAAAATAACAGTTCATATCAAAAGTAAGAAATTTACCATAGTAACATGAAATAGTTCACAACATGAAAGATAAAAAAAATATGATAATTTGACAGTGGAAAAATACTTTACAATTACTTCTGGCTACTATCCTAAGCGACAAATAACAGTTAGACCCTTAGCATTTATACCACGTTTGCAATCAAATTTGTTGCATGATTATGTATTGTACTACCTACGTACCATGTCTATTCAACATGCCAAAGCACTTCCCGAAACTCGTTATTTTTTCATCGCATCAGATTAAAATTGTTTATTACTAAAAGTCTCTGGTGTGTTAAATCATATACGCCACTTTACTGCAAAAAATAACTTCAAACTTTTCATCAGCCATTAGCGACTGTCTGTTAGTGATTCAAGAATCGTTTTCTCTTAATATTTGTGAAGGCCCAACTTAAAAACAATCTTTCCTAATACACGACGATATTATTAGTAAAACTTTCTTTTACTGTGCGATAGGTTTATAAGTGAAAACAACTTGATTGATTGATAGGTTTTACGTCAACTTCACTACCGAGTAGTTCGGTTATCCAGCAAGACGATTGTGAAAACAACTCACCTTACGATATATTTACATTCGTTTCCACCGGATGTAAAGCGACACCTCACATTAGCTCCCTTCCAAAGCACAACGTTGCAATAAGAGTTTTTCCCCTTTGTACTACCCAAGCTAAAAAAATGTCGATTTATGGCTTTGCATGGGATAGAGATAGAATATTTTCGAATGCGTGAGATTTATGGCTCACGTGGCATGAGACATGATTATGCGTGAGTAAGGTCGTCTCAGCGTGACGAATGTGTGAGATTTTGTCTCATGTCGTGAGAGTTGGCAACCCTGTATACTTATATATGGTTTTAGTCCATGGCCTGTGTCACAACCTACCCTAGTACTAATATTAATACCCGGCCTCCTTTGCCCTGGCTGACGACACAGTCTATAAAAAATCATCTCCTTATCAGAAGCTATGTTATCGCAGCTAGACCTACCCATGCTTGTGATAATTAGTGTTACCAGATTGCTAACGCTTGAGGGGATACCTACCTCCCACTGTCGATTCGGGTACTACTGTTTTCAGAATGGAACTGTGGTGAGAAAATTACCCCTAGCTTTACTTAGAATTGATGACATATTAGGTTATACCTTAATTTCATTGGCCGACTATGCGATATCCACAGTTTATATATAATGACTTTCAGGGATTCGGACCATAATATTTATTACGTAACACAGAACATTGACATTCCTNCCCCCCCCATTCACGGGATGGCCCAGTTTGAAATAAAGATATTCCTGGTGACGGCGACCTGATTGATTTTTAGCTCACTTGCCCGAAGGGCTTATGGCATTGTGCGGCGTCTGTCGTCCATCTGTTGGCATTTTTCAACTTTTCCTTTGAACGACTTCTAAAGAATTGACAGGCCTAGAGTCATGATATCTTGGTGATGGCTTCATTGGTAAGAGCCCAACAAAGTTGGTGGCAGCCCTCTGCAGGGTATGGCGGTCTCTCGTCTCAGCTTCACCCAGTACAAAAGTGGACCGGCCGGTCCACACACTACAAAAAGTAGCGGTGCTTGCAACACATGACCTGGTTGCCAAAGTCCAAGCTCACAGACCACCATACAGCCGCCTAACTTTCCAAAATTCCAACTTGTACATAAAGTCTTATGATCACTACCCTAACACTTCATTACATAAAATGTGCAAACACTTACAATTATAAAACTATTAAACAATTATAAAACTATTAAACCTAACTAATATCTATTAATTAACGAATGATTGGCATCTAACTAATTCAATTACAAGTACATCAAAGGGACATAACTCCATGTATTAAATAAGGTTTTGGGGGAAAGTGCCCTTTCTGTAAAAAAAAAAAGGGGGGGGGGGATTTTTCCCCCCTCATAAGGGAAAAATGCATAAATGGACTGTCTTGATGATTGTTTATATTATGTATGTGTATTAGCTGTTATTTCTTAGAATAAAAAGACCAGAAAAAAATGACATGGGTACTATGAACTTGATCACTGGGGAGTATTTTTGTGAAGGATGGTCACCCAAAATGCAAGCCAGTCCTAATAACGAATTTGATTTTTTTGTAACCTGAGTAATGTTCACAAACTTTGCAAAAATAGCCTCTGTTTACATAACTAATATAGCCATGTTTATTTTAACTCATACATTTCTGTATTGAAGCATCTCATGTCAAAATAAATTCTCACTATAGAAATCCTTTTTGTCATATAAACTCTAAAGGTCATCATAAAATGTCATAAAATGATAATATGCTGACAAAAAATATTCATTTGAAGCGTAAGATACTGCAAAATCAAGACTTGATCCGATTTGGGCTCCGACATTCGCAAAAACTGGAGATGCTGATTGATGACTTCAGAGCGTTCTATAAATGTCTCTAGTGAGCCCGGGTGCTAATTTCGTTGTAAGAACACTCATCAATATTTTCCCTTTGATACAACCATAAATGAATACAATTCCTTGCATTGTATCATGGGTTGCTCCATCCTCGATATCCAGGGGTTACGTTCACTTTTGCTCTCTACACCCCTGGAATATATCATAGCAAAAATGAAGGCACACGGCTAGCTATTTGATTGGTGTCAGGTAAAAAAAAACCTGACCAATCACTACTAGTCTGATACTTGTCCTTTGAAGACAAAGGAGCGATGATTGACTTCAAAGCCTGTCAATTTTTACCTTACACGACTGTGAGATCCTTTTGATGTACATCAAAGGACCAAACTTCTCCTCTCATCCACAAGGTGTTGCACACTGAGCCTTCAATGTTGCTATGACATATTCCAGGGATGTAGAGAGCGAAAGTGATAAACCCCTGGATATCGAGGATGGGGCTTCTCCAGTTTACTGAAGAACCTGGCCCTGACAGACGGAGCAGTTCTGAGACACTCTCAACTCATCCCAAGACAGGTCACCATCTGTCACTTTTGGCTCCATTGTGGCCCTATCAACCAATTATCTTATCTAGTTCTTTCACATGAAGTACGGTACTAGTAAATATGTGAACAACAAACTCCTTTTGGTGGTTTTCTTTAATACACAGCAGTATGAAGTTTAGATCAAAAGTTACCTCAAGGTGCATTTACTGTTTATATGACTCAATCATATGTGTAGGTAACAGAAATGAAGGGAGGAGGATCAAACTGACCTAGAAGCAATGAAGATGGTACAATGGTGGATATATGCACAATGCAAGATCCCTCTGGGATCTCATTGTCGGGGGACGTTTTGTTAAAATCTTTTAACAGAATGACCATGAGTTTAATGATCCAATGTAGGTGATGATATTTGGCCTGTAGCTTTATTTAATCCATTTGAATATATATGACCTTGGTCTACTTTTACAGTTACAAGTATGAGATCGATAACAGGTGAGAAATATAGGCGCCTTGGGCTTCTGGTTGGAAATTATTTGTATTTTCTTAAGTATTTTTCTCTGAAGCACTACTACTGTCCCCTTTCTCAGGTAATAAACTTGACTGTTTTGGTGTGGCGTTTGGCGTGGTGGCTGCTTTCCAAGTCCTTGGCTACAAAGATGTCCACCTCGCCCTGTCCGAGGACCATGCTTGGGTCACATTTGGTCAAGACTTGTTGGAAACTGCAGAGGTCACATGGCATGGTAGGTACATAGGCAAGGGATTGCTATCAATCAAAAAGAGATTTTGACAGGAAATGTAACTTTATGGGGAGCATCTGTTTGTCTGTCAGTCTGTCTGTCAATCTGGCATTGTTTACTGATTTCCACAAGATAACTTGCTTAAATATTGGGCAGTTTTGATGAAGCATGGTATGCATGTACATTCCAAAAATAATGAGGTGAATTTCTAAGCAATTATTTAGCCTACTGTGCTCTGACTGCAAGATAATTTGCTTAAATATCACCTGATTTTAAATGAAACTGGGTAAGCATGTACAATTTACACTTGCCCCAAAAAGAGACGTTACATTATTGTATTGATAGTTTTTCATTAGCTCACCTGGCCAGAAGGAGCGAGTGAGCTTATACCATGGTGTGGTGTCCTCCGATTGTCCATTTGTCTGTCAAACTGTCCGGCGTCTGTCCAACATCAACTTTTTACTTCAAACAAATTCTTATGTTTATATTTGGCCAGTAATATGCTGGGATGAAGGGCTACCAAGTTTGTTCAAATAAATGACCTTCGTCCATATTCAAGGTCACAGGGATCAAATATGTTTTAATTTTTAAACATCTTCTTCTGAATAACAGAAAGGTGCAGAGTAATGATATTTGGCCAGAAGCATGATGGGATGAAAGGCTATCACGTCTGTTCATTTCAAGGTCGCAGGTCATATGCTTAAATCTTTTATTAGGTTCTTTTGAATCAAACACTGTTTTTCTGTCTGTATCTGTATTTTAGTCCACTTTTATGATAACAAGTTTGAGATTAATTCCAGGTTAGTGATGCAGGCCGATTGGACCTCATGCTAGTTATTGATTTTAGTGCAAAGAAGACCCTACAATGACAAAAATACAAGATATAAGAACAATAAAACAGATCTGTGATATATGTACAAGAGATACAATTTATCACATAAAATACAGATTCTCTAAAACGGTTGCAATTATTATATATATATTTGAATTAACATTACAACTTAATCATTAATATATCAAACACTTTTTCATGATCAATTACACCAGTTAAAATAATTCAAGGTTCTTGCATACCCTGTTATCACAAACTAGTTCGTAGGTCGTCTCAAAGCGGTTCACAAATTATTATCTGTGGTTATAGGGCCTTTGCAACCAGCAAATATCTTTTTCAACTCCCATGGGAGCATACAGCCGGTGCTGCCATTTTGGCAATCGCAGCTAACATTCAACAATTCCAGCACTGCCCAACCACGTACTCATTAACAGCTGAGTATAATGGATCACATGGAGTAAAATATCTTGTTAAAAGATACAACACAGAGCTGTGACATGACTCGAACCCACAACCCTTCTGTCAATTTATACTGTACCTGACTTAATTCAAAATATTGAGAGATGATAAGTAAAAACATCAATTTTACATAGAATCAATGAAGATGGTATTAAAGTGGGTGCCAAGATCCCCTTGAGATGTATTATTGCTGTTAAGTTTTTGCGTCTCAGTACGTTCAGTACTTTGATTTGCAAACATCAAGAAATTATGTATTTGTGCTGAAATAAGTATGACTCATTAAGTATTTTTGTCTTGTAGTAAGGAATTGTTTCCTGACCATTTAACTTAGTTGGTTAGGAAATAAATATAAGGAAGAATTAGCTTACTTTTTAACATGGCCTCCTTCTGAACAATAGGTAAAGGTAATGAAGACAAACGAGGGCAACCAATCACAATGGGTGTCTCGGAGAAGAGCTGGCTCTATCTCAACGATCAGCCTGTCCTCTGTACCCGGCAGATGGAGGTAGCATCCATTGTCAGTGGCATCAACCCTTCCATCAGTGCCACTGTTGACAGCCTAGAAATGGGCTCTCTTCAACAGGTAGGCAACCATAATATATAGGGGACATAACCCTACAAAATAATGGGCAGTAACAAAAGATAAAGAAGAGAATAGCGGTTAAGATAATTGGCAAGAACTTAAAAGAAGAGAATAGCGGTTAAGATAATTGGCAAGAACTTAAAATTCAAGTAAAATGTCAAAAGGTATTGATTGCTATTTTAACACCTGTCAGAATATTGAGATTTTGATTTCCGTAACTTGCTGAAATATTGTTAATTTTTTATGAAATTTGGTATGCATGTACATTATACAATCCATTCATATTGTCAATATTTACATTTTGTCTAAGAGCAAAATCTGCCAGTCATTAATGAACAGTAGTAATGTTTTCGGTATGTCATAGCAAAATTGAAGGATGCGGCTAGCTATTTGAAAGGTCATAGGTAAAAAAAAAAAAAAAATGACTAATATATAATGTCAGTATTTACATTTTGTCTAAGAGCGAAATCTGACTGTCATTAATGAATAATAGAAATGTCATGGGTATGTCATAGCAAAATTGAAAGGACACAGCTAGCTATTTGAATGGTCTTCGGTAAAATAAACCTGACCAATAGCTTGGCTATTTACATGTCCTTTGGAGATTACAAAGGAGCGACTCCCGACTTCATAGCCAGTAATTATTAATAACACAACTCCAAGATTCTTTATTTTCTACAAAGAATCAAAGGATCAAACTTGTCTTTTTGTTAGCTTCCACGCGGTGGCCCACATGTACATTGTGCCTTTGATTTGATGTACAAAGAATCAAAGGATCAATTTCGTCTTCTTGCCTCTTCCACAAGGTGGGGCACACTGAGCCTACAATATTGCTATGACATATTCCAGGGGTGCAGAGAGCCGAAGTGAGTGTAACCCCTTGAGTACCAAAGATAAAAGGATCAAATATTATCTATAAAACAGTCTTCACTTAATATCAAGTTACTTTTCAGTTATGTATTTTTGACATTTTTCCTGCTATGTTATCTATGTGATTAAATTCTTTTATTATCACTTGTTTTGATGTGGATTTAGCTTAATGTCAATTTATTTTGGCCACTGTCACAAAAACAAAATAGGTAAATGATGGAAGGAATCCATTATTTATGCTCCCTGGATAAAGTGTCACACCCGTACCTGTTCTGTAAACAACATCGCGCCCTAACAGTGTCTTTTTCACACATGGCTGGCTGCCCAATACAGTGAAACCCGCTCATTATGATATTCTTCTATATATGCCAGAAAAAAATATTATGATAATCGATATATTAAAATAAACGATCAAGCTGTTTTCATTCCTTTTAGTTTGTCTGAACCAAAAGTGAGATGCCCTATAAACATCAGACATAGATAAATGTAGAAACATGGGAAGATATTAATACAAATTAGTAATGTTGTAATTGAAATAATTTGTTAACTGTTATAAATATCAGCGTGTTAGAAAAATTGGAACAAAAATCAATTTTGCTGTCGTAATTATCAGTATGTAAATTCTACTTTAACTTGGAGCATATTCCTGAGAACTATTGTTATACTACATTCTAACTAATGATATGGAAATGCATCGGTCAATAAGATGAAAGAAGTGATATAAAAAGTCATGATTAACCTATTTCTCACTGAAAAATTGCATTACATTTTGTCCCATAAGTGTAATAATATTTTGCCGCACTATGTCAATTACGATCATGTTACCATCACATACCACTCTAGTCGTACAGTAAAATCAATTTGCCTAGAAATAATAACAACTCAAAACACGAAATATTCCCTTTTTAACGATAATCAATGTAAAAAGTGTATGATGTAAACTAGAAACTTGTTTTGTGAACAAAACATATGTCTACCCTCATTAGCCAATAAGCAAACTTAGGTATACAAAATAAACAAAGGGCCATATCTCTTTATATAGTTGGGCAAGAGACCTAAATTAAGAATGTGACACTCCTTCTTCCCAAGATACATAACTATAGCAAGTTCGGTCAACGTAGGTGAAATAACATGGAAGTTATGCTTCCGACAAACTTCGATATTTAAAAAAAACAAAGGGCCATAACTGTATATATAAAGGGGCACAAGACCCCCGATTTTAGTGCGAGAGATTCGGCCTTCCTTAGGTACATAAATATGGTAAGTTTGGTCAACCTAGTTGACATAACATGGAACTTATGCTTCCGACAAACTTCGGTATTTAAAATAAACAAATGGCTATAACTTTGTATATAATGGGGCATGAGACCTCATTTCAGTGCACTGCACACCTTCTTAGGGTGATGCAGGTATACATTAATTTTGATTAAGATGCAGGTATACTTTAATTTTGATTAAGATATTTTTAACCGTTTAGAAGTTATGTCGTGGACAAACTTCAATATGAAAAATAAACAAAGGGCCATGGGTAGATTCAGTGTACTCAAAATTAAAAACATAGATAATATTTGTGTATATACCCAGGGCTAAGGAAAATAACCCTTCAAAATTGATATTTTTAGCATTCAGATGAAATCTTTAGGTCTTAAATTATAGGAATGTTTAACCAAATCCACCGGTTGGAATTATTTTAAAAATGCAAGGGTCCCGAATCAGGATAGTTGGAAATTCAAGTATATT
Organism: Mizuhopecten yessoensis; assembly: GCF_002113885.1. Lineage (NCBI taxonomy): Eukaryota > Metazoa > Mollusca > Bivalvia > Pectinida > Pectinidae > Mizuhopecten > Mizuhopecten yessoensis. Next base: position 85,634 of record NW_018405581.1, read on the forward strand.
GACAAAACAGCCGAGATGCTTTGAACTAAAAGTATATAATTGGTTAAGTTTTGCTTGATTAAGGTGCCTATGTGTAAAATACCTTAGCAATGAGCATAATTACAAAAGTAAGTAAAGACTTTAAATTGGGAAATGGCAATAAAAAAAGACAAAGTTATTTGAATGAATGGAGTACATGTATATTAATTCAAATTTTGTTCAAGTCTTAATGTCATATTGTAAATGAGTTGTCGTACAAAATGTTAAGTTTCTGTTGATCTTTTTATAAGTTTGTATTCTTTGTTTTACAGGAACTCTTGTGGCTGCTTTATGATATGGACCATTTGTCAAGGTACTTTAGCTTAAAAATTGACACATCCATGTGGTTTTAAGTTTGGGCTGAGGCCGAAAAACCCCCACTTGAAAAGTATATATAATCATATAAGACATTGTGTGACAAATACATCCATGTTTTCTAGATTGCCCCTTCCATAAGTCTGTCCCTATCCATGGGGACTTTTCTCTTTGTCATAATACGGAAACCATGTAACAATTGCTTGTCATGTAAAGATGCTTCTAGGATTGGCCCTGATGTCTAGCCCTGTCCCCCGAAACTTGGTTCTTGGATAATGGCATGGAGTTGGTCAAGATCTCCGCTCTATAACCATATACACCATTGCGGGGCATGAAGAAAAGGAATTGCCAAGGGTGCCTGCCAGCCCCTGGGACTAAGTTCTTAGGTCTTAACCTGAAAACAGTTGGAGCCCCACCCTTAAATCATACAAACAATATATTTCCTGATTTGAAGAGACTTTGTATTTATGCAACAATTATTGACTTTGGAGTCCATCCCTTCCCCTGGAGACTTTAGTCATTGAGTCCAACTTAAAAAAAAAAAATATCCCCACCCTTTAACAATATAGCATGAAGTGATAGACAAAATCAAGCTACCAGAATCAGCTCTGGGGTCTAGCCATGCCCTCGGTGATTTAGGTCCAGGGCCTGAACATCATGGAAATAACACCTTACAACCAAATATCTGCTAGCTGGGCATGAAGATCCCAACACAATCAGGATTAATTCTAAACCATACTTCTTATGAAGCATCTTTGGTCCCTTTGACCTAGGAATCCATTGTTTGTAGACTATAGTTACCCTTTGGGTGAGGGGAGAGGGGAGGGCACAAAAAAGGGCCATTAAAATGTTAAGGTGTAAGACGTACAACGTATTCCTATTTTCTCCCTGGATGGTGAGAGACAGCTCAAATTAATATAATTAAGAATATTTTGCCATAATTGCTTAGATAATCAAGTGTATGTAAATGGTTAGTAGGCCCACTTGCCTGGTAAAGCACAACCCAGAAAGATCCACAAAGGTAATGTGGCTGCCAACCACGCTGCAATCTGACTCCATGGTAAAACAAAAGGCAGGCCCTGATGAAGAAATTGGCTCTCCAGAAATGTCCCAATGCAAAACGTAAAAGAAAATTGAAAACATTTCAAATCCAATAAAGAATTCTGTTGTTTGAGGCTAGATGATTAGTTAGAATTTTATCAGCCAAAAAAGTTTGTTCTGCTATATCAATGTCATCACAAGGAAATTAAATAGTCGTCTTATCACTTGATAGCAAGCATAACAAATTCTAAAGAACACTTAATCGCTATGCAAAACAAAAACTAAGTTAACAATCAACATGGTGATCTATTACAGAATACATGTACATAGTGATATAGCTTCTGCATTGGATAACAAGTGCAGAGCGGTGCTTGTCATGCTGGACTTGTCAGCTGCATTTGATGTCATCGACCATGGCATACTTTATAAACGTCTGGAATACTCTTATGGAGTGACTGATACCGCACTATGCTGGATACAGTCATACCTGAGTGAACGACGACAGTGTGTTGCCATCGGATCTGCCACCTCACATGACAAAGTACTAGATTTCAGGATTCCTCAAGGGTCGTTGTTAGGACCACGAAAATATTGTATATACTCCAAACCGATTGGAGAGATCTGTCGTCGCCATAGCCTTCACTATCATTGCTATGCCGATGACACACAAATTTACATGGTCATAAAACCACAGTACAGTTGGAATACAATCTCAGAAAGTCTGACCTACGGAAACAGATGCGTTGGGAGGGTTTCAGCTACGTTGTGGAATAGCTTACCATCTGCTATTAGGAAGTCAAATACCCTGGCCAATTTCAAGAGGGACATAAAAACTCACCTCTTCACGTCTGCATTTTAGAATCTTTGCAAAGACGTCATGTAAATACCACCCTTTTATTTGTTCAATTATGTGCACATTGCTTGTTAAAAGTATGAAAGTGATTGCAAGCCATTGTTGTTTGTTTTCACAATTATAACCATTACTATTATCCATATGTTGTAAAGCGCCTTAGAGTAATTTTACAAATTATATAGGGAGCAATATAAATGTTGTATATTATTATACTATTTGTTATTGATATGCAGCCATCCTTGTATTCTGTCCTTGCACTCTCAGATTATCAAACATAATTGTTGAATATCATGATGCTCCTTTTTAGCTCACCTGGTCCAAAAGTTCCCTTGGTCCTTAGTTGTGCCTGTGTATTAACTCACCTGGTCCAAAGGTTCCCTTGGTCCTTAGTTGTGCCTGTGTATTAACTCACCTGGTCCAAAGGTTCCCTTGGTCCTTAGTTGTGCCTGTGTATTAACTCACCTGGTCCAAAGGTTCCCTTGGTCCTTAGTTGTGCCTGTGTATTAACTCACCTGGTCCAAAGGTTCCCTTGGTCCTTAGTTGTGCCTGTGTATTAACTCACCTGGTCCAAAGGTTCCCTTGGTCCTTAGTTGTGCCTGTGTATTAACTCACCTGGTCCAAAGGTTCCCTTGGTCCTTAGTTGTGCCTGTGTATTAACTCACCTGGTCCAAAGGTTCCCTTGGTCCTTAGTTGTGCCTGTGTATTAACTCACCTGGTCCAAAGGTTCCCTTGGTCCTTAGTTGTGCCTGTCTATTAGCTCACTTGGTTCAAAAATTCCCTTGGTCCTTAGTTGTGCCTGTTTATTAGCTCACCTGGTCCAAAGGTTCCCTTGGTCCTTAGTTGTGCCTGTTTATTATAAAAACAAGATGGAAGCAGGAAGAACTAAACGGATCTTTTTCATATTGCAATGATCACTTCTATTTCTTTCACATTAGTACTGTACTAGTAACTATGTGAAACGACAAACTCACATTAAAGGTTGTCTTTTATATAAAGCAGAATGAAGTTTAGATCAAAAATTACCTCAAGGTACATTTACTTTAGATCTATCCATTCAGTCAAACAGGTAAGAGAAAGGGAGAAAAAAGATCAAACTAATATAGGACTAATGAAGATGGTACAATGGTGGGTGCCAAGATCCCTCTGGGATCTTTTGTTTGTGTAGTGAGAGTACCATATGAATGTGTGCCCCCTGAAATAATTTTGCTTTTTGGACCTTTTTAAGAGAGTTATGCCCATTAACATAAAAAAATTGACAAAAACTTTGTCCAGCTATACATTTGCTCAATTTTTAGGGCAAGTGAGCTTATGTCATGGCACGGCGTCCGTCATCCGACTGCTTTTCATTTAAACGAGTTCTGATGAAGAATGGACAGGCCTAGAGTCATGATATTTGGCAGAAATCTTCCTTGGTAAGACCCCGACAAAGTTTGAGAATGAAAATGACCTCTACCTACTTTCACAGTCACATGAGTCAAATGTGTCAAACATTTTGAATGACTTCTTCTGAATAATCTTAAAGCATAGAATTATAATGTTTGGCTGGTAACTTCCTGGGATGGAGCCCGGCAAAGTTTGTGAATAGAAATGACCTCAACCTACTTTCATGGTCACATGGGGCTAATATGTCAAACACTTCAAACAACTTCTTCTGAAGAACTCAAAGGTATAGAATCTTTATATTTGACTGTTGGCTTCCTGAGATAGAGCCAGACAAAGTTTTAGAATGAAAATGACCTTGACATACCTTCAAGGTCACAGCGGTCAAATATGTCGAACATTTCAAACAACTTCTTCTGAAAAACTAAAAGGTATACAATCTTCATATTTGGCTGATGGCTTCCTGGGATGGAGCCCAACATATTATGAAAATGACCTTGACATATTTTCAAGGTCACAGCGGTCAAATATGTCAAACGCTTCAAACGATTCTTCTGAAGAATTAAAAGGTATAGAATCTTCATATTTCACTGGTGGCTTCCTTGGATGGAGCCCAATAAAGTTTGAGAATGAAATTGACCTTGACTTACTTTCAATTAACTTCTGAAGAAGAACCAAAAAGCATAGAATCATATAATAATATTTGGCTGGTAGTTTCAACAGATGGCGCCGACAAAGTTTGCAAGGGAAATATTTGTAGTGTAATATTCAGATGAGCGATACAGGCCCTCTGGGCCTCTTGTACAATTTATGTGTATGGGGGGGTGTATACTTGTCAACCCCTCTCGGTAACAGCTCTAGTTATCGCTAATTCCCAGAAAGTAATTTTAGAGATCTTTCTCAAATTAATATGTAAGTTTCCCTTGATCTTTCGTTGTGCATGTTTAATTTTGAGACTGCTGGGATAAACAAAAATTGCCAACAGAGGGCCATCTTGGATTTTGACAGTTTAGGACAAAGTGAGGTTATGTCGTGGCGCAGCGTCTGTCTTCCTTAAAGGCTCGGAGGATTTGGTCTTGAGCATCATTGACCAAAGGGTTCTCAATTTGTATAAACTGAGGGTATGGCTACCTGGGGGCAGAGGGACAGGGCCAAATAGGGGGAAAATAGGTAAATCTTATATAAAAAAAAAAAATTCTCTACCAATTGAAAGATTTTGACCAAATTTGTTTTAGAGTATCTTTGTACAAAGAGGCCTCAAGTTTGTATAAAGGGTAGGAGTGGGGCCTTATAGGGGATTTGTTTTTCTCCTTCTGTACAAATGAAGGGATTTTAACAAGATGTGGTTTGAAGCATGCTTGGGGGAACAGTTTTGCATAAACTGAGGTGTGTTGGCCCTTTCTTTTGGACAGAAGGCTGGGGCCCATTAGGGGAAATAAAGGAAACAATTAAAGGGCCTTTTCCTTTTGTACCAATGAAAGGATTTTAACCACACTTAGTCTGCAGCATCTTTGGGCAACAGAGGATGTGACCCCCTGGGGGCAGAGGGACAGGGCCAAATAAGGGAAATAGAGAAAACTCTTTCCCCTTCTGTACAAATGAAGGGATTTAAACCAAATGTGTTCTAAAGCATGCTTTGGGTAAAAATACACCATTTGTATAAACTAGGGCTTTGCCCCCTCTTTTTGGCAGAAGGATGCATGTAAGGCCCAATAGGGGAAATAGAGCCAAAATTAAAAATCCTTCTTTTCTACCAATGAAGGGATTTTAACCAAACTTATTCAAGAGCATCTTCAGACAAAAGGGGCCTCAAGTTTGTATAAACGGAGGGTGTAGCCTCTCTAGGGACAGGAGCAAGTCCAAAGAGGGGAAATAGAGAAAGATCTTGGGAATGATTGGAAAACCAAGGGGGCTGAAAGACGCCATCTTGAACTGTTAGCGTTCTAGTTTGTTAGCGCTATTTCTCAGAAAGAACCTGAGGGATCTGTCTCCAACTTCACATGCCCCATGGTCCCGTGTTATGTATTTTAAATTTTGGGAATGTTTGGAAAACCAAGATAGCCAAAAGATGCCATCTTGAATTGTAAGTGTTCTAGTTTGTTAGCGCTATTTCTCAGAAATTCTCAGAGGAATCTTTCTCAAATTTGATATGTAGGTTTCCCTTGATCTGTAGTTATGCATGCTTACTTTTGAGACCGATAGAATAAGCAAAATGGCCGACAGTTGGCCTTCTTGGATTTTGACAGTATAATTGTTAGGGCTTTTTCTCAGGAAGTTGATATGTAGGTTCCCCTTGGTCATTTTTAGCTCACCTGGTCCAAAGGACCAAGGTGAGCTTATGCCATACCGTGGCGTCCGTCGTCCGTCCGTCAACAATTTCTTTAAACGACTTCTTCTTCTTAACCACTGATTGGAATTTTACTAAATTTGACTGGAAGCATCCTTAGGTGGTGGGGAATCAAAATTGTACAAATGGTGGGGCTGACCCCCCAGGGGGCTGAGGGGCGGGGCAAAAAGGGGGCAATTTGGCTATATTGCTTTAAGCGACTTCTTCTCTGGAACTAAGAGATGGATATCAACCATATTTGCCTGGAAGCATCCCTAGGTGGTGGAGATTCAAAATTGTACAAATGGTTGGGCTGACCCCCCAGGGGGCTGAGGGGCGGGGCCAAAAAGGGGGCAATTTGGCTAGATTGCTATAAACGACTTCTTCTGTAGAACTATGCACTGGATATCAATCATATTTAATCAAAAGCATTCATGGGA
>NW_018405581.1:92949-106491 GCF_002113885.1 Mizuhopecten yessoensis
AAAGAGACAAATGCAGTCATGATATTAGAATTGATCCTGGGGTCTGGCCACAACCGTAGGGACCTAGTTTCTGCGTCACAGCTTGGAAACAGTTGAGATCCCCACCCCATAACAAATTGAATACAGATATATATGCTACAAGGATTGGCCTTGGGGTCTGGCATATTCCCTTGGATCTCATTTGGAGAATATTCTGCCATGATTGCTTAGATATCAAGGTGAGCGATACAGGCCCTATGGGCCTCTTGTTTTGTTCCTGTTTACTTTTAGACTGAATTGATAAACGATATGGCTGACTGGTGACTATTTTGGATTTTGACTAAAAAGGTTTGTTATTGCTATTTCTCAAAAAGTGCTTGAGAGATCTTTCTCAAACTTTATAAGCAGGTTCCCCTTGGTCTTTAGTTGTTCATGTTTTATTTTGAGACTGATCATAAAACCAAGATTGCCGCAGGAGAACTGATAGTTTCTATTTCTTTCACATTAAGTACTTACTGTACTAGTAAGTATGTGAAACAACAAACTCACATTGAAGGTTGTCTATTATACACAGCAAAATGAAGTTTAGATCAAAAGTTTCCTCATGGTGCATTTACTGTATACGTGAATCGATCAAACTGACATAGGACTAAGGAAGATGGCAACTATGGTGGGCGTCAAGATCGCTCTGGGATCTCTTGTGTAAACTTTAGGGGTACCAAAAAGGAGTGAGAACACTGTTATTTGCAATATCACTTTTAATGAAAACGTCTTTCCATGATTGCCTTTTTATCCAGGTGGGTGATACACATTCTCTGGGCCTCTTGCAAGCATTTGTGTTGGACCAGTGTAAGATGTTTTTGTTTTTGACATTTTCATTTTGACTTTAGATACCCAATGGCACTTGGTAACCTTGGCGACCTTGAAGAGATATCGCCAACTCCCGAACGACCACAACCTATTGACCTCTTTAATGAGGCAATACAGTCAGCACTGGAGCATTACAACAACCAACATGTTTATCCCTACACATACTTGGGGGGATACCTGTACCGCAAGGGGCACCACAAGAAGGCATTGCAGGCATGGGCAGATGCAGCAGATACTGTCCGAAAGTAAGAACAGTTTCATGCACAGTATTATGTGTATCTTTTTCCATATCCTGTACAAAGTTCCAGTCCCCTCCCATCATTATTTTAGTATTTGAAATCAATCTTATTCTTCTATATATAATTTCAAAGAAATTTGGCTTATCATCATTTGGCCCATATAAGTTTATTGATGTTACCCTGGTTCCATTAAGTGAAATATCTAATATAACGTATCTTCCCTCTGAGTCTATAATTTTACTATGTATCTCAATATCTACTTCATTTCCAAAACAAATTGCTACTCCTGCACTTGATGTACTTCCATGACTAAAAATACCTTTACCACCCCATTCATCTTCCCACTGGGTTTCAATTTCTTAACAACAATGCGTTTCCTGCAAAAACATAACTGATTTTGCCCACCATCATCTGATGGTGGGCTATTCAAATCAGAGGGATCTTTCTCAAATTATATATGTACGATCCCCTTGGTCCTTAGCTGTGCAGGGCAACTTTTGAGACTGATCAGATAAACAACATGGCCGACAGGCAGCCATCTTGGATTTTGATAGTGAAAGTTTGTTATCGCTATTTCTCGGGAAGTACCAGAGGGATCTTTATCAAATTTTATATGTAGGTTTCCCTTGTTCCCCTGTTGTTGCAGCAGTGCCTGAAAAGGATGGTCGCCTGCTCGCCAATGGCGGTTGAAGTCTTGCTCGAGCGACCAAAAGTTGTCAAAAGTGAGGTAGGCTCTGGCCCAACAAAAATAGTTTGGGCGACTGTTAAAAATTAATGAATAAAAGAAATTATAGTCCCTTCCACATTAACTTGGGGGGCAGTACATTTTTCAGTTGTCATTACTTCGATTTGAAACGAACTGTCTGTGATTTAGAAATGTGATGATTTTTTCCCTCATTTTTTAGCTCATCTGGCCCGAAGGGCCATGTGAGCTTATGCCGTACTGCGCGTCCCTAGTCCGTCGTCCGTCCGTCAACTTTTCCTTTTGAATGATTTCTTCTGAAGAATTGTAGTACCTAGGGTCATGATATTTGGCCAGTAGGTACCTGAGATGGAGTGCTATAAAGTTTCCTCATTAAAATGACCTTCACCTACTTTCAAGGTCACAGCGGTCAAATATGTGAAAATTTTCAAACAACGATTTCTTCAGAACCATTTGAACTAGAGTCATGATACTTGGGTATGTTATGTAGACCAGCAGTGCGAACATTTTTCTCAGTTACAGTTATGAGGTCAAAGGTCAACTTAAAATGCTATTGGAGGGTTCAAATGTCAACTTTGGTTCAAGTCTTTAACAATCTTCTTCTCAAGTTCCATAAGGCCCAGGGTCATGATATTTGGCCAGTAGGTACCTGGGATGAAGTGCTATATAGTTTCCTCATTAAAATGACATTGACCTACTTTCAAGGTCACAGGAGTCAAATATGTGAAAATTTTCAAACAACAATTTCCTAAGAACCATTTGACCTAGTGTGATGATACTTGGGTATGGTATGTAGACCAGCTGTGTGAATTGTTTTCTTTATTACAGTAATGAGGTCAAAGGTCAACTTTAAGTGCAAGTCGGGACTCAAAGGTCAATATGAGTTAAAAGCTTTAACATTAACATTTCAAGTTTCAAAAAACAATATCTTCAGAACCGTTTAAGAGATGTTAAAATGTCTTGTGTTCTAGTTACCAAATTTGGTCTTAAGTTACCTAATTGTCAGTTGCATATAACAAAAGAAACAGGTGAGCGATACAGGCTCTCTGGGCCTCTTGTTTTTATAAATACTGCTAGGGTGTCTACTTTGAGGTGCTAGTTTTGTGTATTTCTTTTTGGGAAGACCTGAATGGAGTGGATCATGTCAGGTTTTAACTAGGGTTGAAGAATTGTTTTATTCTGTTTTACATTTTACAAACATTGTCATGTCATATGTAATTTAAATGTGCTGAAGCATTGTGTTCAATGCTATGGAAATATTTCTTCACTAAATTATTTGGGCCACCAATATGTCATTTTGGCCAGTGCTTCAAATTTTTTACTCTCCCCAAAAAGTATTTGGGGGCCAATGGAGGTTTCCCACTATCCTTCAATGTTCATGTTTACTTTTGAAACTGATCAGTTAAACAAAATAGCCTACCGATAGCCATGTATGATTTTTGACATTGAAGGTTTGTTAGTACTATTTCTCAGGAATAACTTGAGGGATGGAATTTGATATGTAGGTTCCCCTTGATCCCTTGTTGTGCATGTTATATTTTGAGACTGATCATAAAAACAAAATGGCTAAAGGAAGAACTTAACAGATCTTTCTCATATTGCAATGATTGATTCTATTTCTTTCACATTAAGTACTGTACTAGTAAATACGTGAAATGACAAACTCACTTTGACGGTTGGCTTTCATACACATCAGAATTAAGTTTAGATCAAAAGTTACCTCAATGTGCATTTACTGTTAACATGACTCGATCAAACATATTAGAGGAAAGGAGAGGAAAGATCGAACTGAAAAGAACTAATGAAGATTGTACAGTGGTGGGCGCCAAGATCCCTCTGGGATCTCTTGTTTTTATTCGCTTTTATCCAACTTTTTTTACTGGAATACAACCCTCTGACGTTCAAAGTCATCTCAAAATTAGCCATGATCTTTCATCCAAAACCTACAAAAACACACCCTTAGGTGTTCCTGTACTTGAGCCCATTTCCTGTCAGTTACGGTATAACTCCCACACAGACAAATGATATAAAACTCAACAACAATACAAAACCTATAGAAAGCATAATACCCTTGCATTTTGGATTACTGAATCAAACTACAGAGACACTGTCACAATAACGTGCATCTCTGTAAAGTCGTAAATGGTCTAATGAAGAAAAACCATCAATACATTTCGCTTAAACTTTAAAAAAAAAGAAAAATGAAGGAAAATGTTACCCAAAATGTAGTATAAGTCACGAAAATCAGCCTTCAATATGCATATCATCACCTCACTCCACCAACATAAACCTTGGAATGTGAGAAAAGTAGTTAAACATTAGGTAAATACAGCTGGAGCACAAGGGGTTCGTTACAAATGTCAGAAATACACATAGGCTGTATTGATTGTTTATGTGTGCTGTGACCCATATCAGCATAGCATATTTACACTCCAGACACCCGTAAACGAAGTTTGATATCACTATTTCTCAGAAAGTGCTTGACAGATCTTACACATGAAGGTTCCCTATGGTCGCTAGTTATGCATATTAAATGTTCTGATAATATGTACATTACTATTTATATAATCATTAATTAAAGGATGACATTAAACATAGAATATAGCACTGTTATGGTTAGTCACTAAATACCACAAATTCTTTCTATTTCATTGTCTTATCCATATGTTGTAAAGCTCTTTAGAGTAATTTTACAAATTAAATAGGGCGCTATAAAAATGTTGTATGTTATATAAATGTTGTATATTATTGGTATAAAACACTTCTGTTGGTGAACTTCTTTTGAAAAACTTGAATCCTCTTAGATAAGGTATTTTAAACATGATGTCTGAAAAACTTGACTCCTCTTAGGTAAGGTATTTTAAACATGACTGAAAAATGTATCAGTTTTGCTAACATTTTCATTCTTTCCCTTCCCAGTTACAACTATAACCGTGAGGATGAAGAGATTTACAAAGAATTCCTGGAGATCGCCAATGACCTCATTCCACACATGATGAAAATTGTTGCCAGTGACAATGCAGCACGGATTCATCACACATCTTTATTGTATGACCCAGATTGTTATGCAAACTTTTTACGGTTTTATGATGGTATCTGTGAATGGGAAGAAGGCAGCCCGACACCAGTACTACATATCACATGGGCCAAACAACTTGTCTTCTCCTTGTCAAAGTTTGACCTCAGTGTCCGGGAGCACATTGAGGTCAAAGGGGAGGGGCTTGAGGACGATTCCTCCAGTGAAGAGGAGGAAATGGAGGAGGAAGTTAATGGGCGGCGAGGAGAAGAGGGAGAGGACAAAGTCATGGATGACACCGAGCCTTCCAGTAGTCACAGACCTGGCAGAAGAGGGAGACGACCAAAAATAAACATTGAACCAGAAGGCAACATATCGGATATCAAGGTAAATGGGAAATCAAACGAGGATCAGATCAAATCAGCCATTGAGGATTTAGTTAATAAAGTTGGAGAGGAGGGACAAAGCGATACCACAAACCCCAATATTGCAGCGCTTGCTCAGGCATGCAGTGAATCCATCCTCAATCCTGAGTATCTGCTTGGGGGTGGAGACCCATTCACCACGGCAACAAGCACCACAACGGTAGCATCTTCCACCACCTCTGCCGACGCCCGCATAGATATGCATGATTTCCTCAGCTCAAAGTCAAACGGCTCACCCTTCATGGGTATGACAATGGACTCTGTGCTCAAGGCAGAGAGTCCTTCAGACATGATCATGTTTCGAAAGCGACCAAGTTCATCGACAACAAGGACGCCAACTCCTGTTTCAGAAGCAGCACAAACTTCTACTCCTGTTAACACCACTCCCTGTAACACATGCTCTTTACCCTCACTCCTCCTTGGACCCCCAACTTTGGTGTGTCTGCGCAGTGAAAAAATGAAAGGATTGAAAAAGATTTTCTCATCAGCAAAACTGAATGCTAGTGCAATAAAACTCCAACTGACAGCACAGTCTCAAGTTCATTTCAAGCACAGCAAACGCAGCACAGATTCAGAGCTTGCCACTCATCGGAAGCGATCTCGGAGGGAGTAGCACTGCCTCATCTGGTTGACATGATCCAGTTAAAAAACTGCTATTACTTGCTTACTTGATAATTCATGTCCATGTGTTTGTTGAAGAAGATATGACCCTGCAAAATTGGTTAAATGGTTTGCAGTGTTAAGGGCAGACTTACAGTATTTGGGAGTATTTAAAGGGCAGCCAGTGTGTTCAGTATGGAGGTTATGTCTGGAGGTGACAATATCTCTAGCAGGGTCAACATTTCGCGTCTTTCTACTATGTGGTGATCTTTTGTGTGATAGATGTGAGGTTGCAAGCAATTAAATAATTTGGTATGTTTGGAGCTCCTAAATCTAACAGAATTTAGTCCAGCATAACATGTGATATGCAATTCTTTCCTAGTACCTCTAAACATACAGAATCACAAACATACGTAAAATATTAACAATTTCTGCATCATATCATAGAGGGTAGAAACAATATCCTCATATTGTTGGTACATGTTAAAATTTTGTGATTTATACATATTCATATTTGTGCATCAAATCTGTTGTTTACACTACAGTGTTACCAGGAGTCAATACAGTACAAATAAAAAATGATTAAGATGTTTCTTATTAAAAAAAAAAAATCCTGACAAATGACCTAAATTAAATTGCCAATGGGCCATAGGACAACACGAAAACAAAATACTGGTTATCTTGACAGTAAATAAATAGTTAAATCATGTGATGCATATAATGAAGCACAATTCATGGCATTGTTACTATTTGTATAATATTTCTTCTCTACTTAAATGCCATTGGAACTTGTTTGTGATAATAGATTGGAATCAAGTGTCTAGTACAAAGTTTGTGGTGAGGATCCCTGGTTAGAGATGATGCAAGAAATACGTTTTTTGGTGCCACCTTTTATCATTCGTGGAATAGAAACTCCCAGATATAAATCCTAATGAATTTCTTCCAAATCTTTTGGCATAAAGCATAAAGTATACCATATCTTGTTTATTTAAACTTTTGCAAGTAGAGACCATTTCAGGAAAAATACTAAAGATTTTCCAAATTATAGCTTAAAAAGGGAAACAAAACCCACTGGTTTCCTTAGTCTGTCTGTTAACCCATTCACCCCTGAAGACACATTTTAACTCTTCCAAATCAAAAGTTGGAAAATAGTTCATTATGAAATTTCAGGGGTGAATGAGTTAAAAAAGATAACTTTAAACTTCATTAAGTAATTGAAATCTGAAATCAGTTCTTAAGCAGTCCTGATTTGTTTGGCAAGTGGTGACCAGAATAGGTTACTGCATGTATAGTTCTTGTTGATGTTATCACTTATTTTTCTCATGTCATGTGCAATTTGAAGTTTTTTATGTTTTTATCTATATTTTATATGTGAAAAAATAGTGACAAAATAATGACATTTCATCCATGTATTTTTTAACAAAAAATGCCTTATGAAATTTCTCCTGAGAAATAAGAAAGAATTTGGAATAGTTAACAGAATGAGAAATGAATAGCTATTGTACATAATTTAAATAAGCTAACTGTGCTTGATCCGTTAGCTTTAAGATTAATTTCTATACAGTTTTGGCAATATTTGATATCGCTTCCTCTGATTAATGATGATGTAATGTGAGCTGGGGGGTAAAAATAATGTTTTCAACATTAAATATTTTGCATGGAACTTTTAAAAATGTGCAAAGTGTTAAGATGATTGAAAGTTATGGAATAGAATTGTTTTTAGATATTGTTTACCTGATATTTGGTAATTGATTACAAGTTGACATTATATTTAAGATGTTGGGTCGAGTTTTGTTGCCCGGAGTGTACAAATTTTGCCATAAATGAGACCAATGATGGTTGTCATGGACCATTTTTGGTACCACACATTTGCATAAATGTGTAAAAGATGAATTGACTGACAATGTTTTATTTTTGTATCTGACCATTGTCCAAAGTAGTGGTCAGTGCAGAAGTACAGTTACCTCAGCTTATCTGTCCTGATCTGTAGCTCCACCAATCAGCCATTATCTCCGGTGATAGGTAGAATCCTTAATAGCAAATAACATCATTTTGTGTCGTCCCCTCTGACTGGTCAGTCTGTTGATTTTGTGATAGAATCAGTTATTTGTTATTTAACATCATTTTGTGTCGTCCCCTCTGACTGGTCAGTCTGTTGATTTTGTGTTAGAATCAGTTATTCGATAGTTAACATCATTTTGTGTTGTCCCCTCCGACTGGTCAGTCAGTTGATTTTGTGTTAGAATCAGTTATTCGATAGTTAACATCATTTTGTGTCCTCCCCTCCGACTGGTCAGTCTGTTGATTTTGTGTTAGAATCAGTTATTTGATAGTTAACATCATTTTGTGTCGTCCCCTCCGACTGGTCAGTCTGTTGATTTTGTGATAGAATCAGTTATGTTAACTTTTGACACTTTTGAGACTGATCGTATAAACAAAATGGCCAACAGGCGGCCATCTTAGATTTTGACAGTGAATGTTTGTTATCGCTTTTTCCAAAGAAGTTCTGGAGGGATCTTTCTCAAATTTGATAGGTATCAAGATTATAAAGTACCCTAACCCTAACTTGGTCTGTAGTTGTGCATGTTTACTTTGGAGAGTGATCATAAAACAAGATGGCCACAGGAAGTACTAACGGGATCTTTCTGATATTGTAAGGATCTATTTCTCTTACATTTAAAGAACTGTACTGGTAAATATTTGAAACATTTACTGTTTACATGAATTGATCAAACAGATAAGAGAAAAGATCAAACTGACACAAACTAATGAAGATGGTACAATGGTGGGCGCCAAGATTCCTCTGTGATCTCTTGTTTACAGGTTCTTCTGAATGACTTTGAGTCATACATATTTAATAAGACTGTTTTCCCATGGTTGCTTCATTATTATCCCCTTGCAATAAAAGTTCAAGGGGATATAGGATTCAGCTGGTATGTGTATGTATGTTACACTCTTTGTCATTTCTCTAGCGACTTCATTTCTCAACAGAATTTTATGAAACTTCATACAAGTGTTTGCCAAGACAATTCCTTCAAAAGATGCAGTCGCTGGAGCAGATACTGATATATCATTGAAGTTTCTATTCATTTCCTCCTACATATGTCACAATAGGTGAATGTGAGGGGATTTGTATCACTTGTGATGCCTTGTTCAGGTTAGCGATACAGGCCCTTTTGGCCTCTTGTTGAGAATTAAACTTTGTTAGTGCTATTCTTCAGAAAGCACTGTAGGGATCCCTATGGTCCCAAGCTGTGTAGATTGATTTTTTGGACTGATAGGAAAACCAAAATGGCCACTAGACAGCTATCTTGAAATTTGAGAGCGAAAGTTTGTTAGTGCTATTTCTCTGAAATTACTGGTGTGTTTGGCATGCAGGTTCCTCTTAGTATATAGCTGTGCATGTTTTCTTTGAGACTGATTCGAAAAACAAAATGGCAAATATGTGGCCATCTTGGATTTTGACAGTTAAGTTTTTTCATCTCTATTTCTGTGGATGTTCTGGAGAGATCTAAGTTTTAATTGTATGTTCCCTTATTCCCCTTGTTATATTATATACCCCATACTACCAAACCTTGGCATTTTATATATTACCACCATAAAGAGACAAAAACAATCATGCTTTTAGAATTGAATCTTTGGTCTTGTCACACCCCTTCGGATTAAGTTCTTGGGTGAAAACTTGGAAACAGTTGAGATCCCCACCCTCTTACAATTTACATGAATAAATGTTATTGTCCCTAGCTTCAGGTCATAACTTAAAAAATGTTCGGATCCCCACCCCATTATCATTTCTTCGTATTTGTGGGACTTATCTTATCATTAAGACTTGTTTGCCATACTACATTCATTGATGATTTTTTGCCATGATTGCTTCAATATCCAGGTGAGCGATACGGGCCCTCTGGGCATCTTGTTAGGTCACTTTATACAGTCTTAGTTGACCTGTTGTGATTGCCTTAAGTTCGTCATCATGCATCTTTTTTACTTCTCCAAAACCAATCAACTAATTTCAATAAAATTTTGCAGGAAGGTTCCATGGTCAAAGGCAAACAGAAATTCTTTGATTATACAAATTTAAATTCCTGTCCAGGGGCATGAGAGGTGGGGCCAAATTGGATAAAACTTTTAACAATAATTTTCAGACCCAGATATATTAGAATTAAATCTTCTTTGTTGATGGAAAGGTCCTAAGGTGCTTTATCAAAATTATGAATTTTGTACCCTAGGGTTTCACATATCCCTCTTTGGAGAGGGTAAAATTTTATATAATTAATGAACAATTTGAGGTATATTTTGCAATATTGCTTCGTTACTAATCTCTGGAACTAAGTCGTGAATATCAACTATATTTGGTGGGAAGCATTTTCATGTGGTAGGGATTCAAATTTTACAATTGAAGGGGTGACCCCCCGGGAAGCTGAGGGACTGGGCCAAAATACTTTTTTTTAACTTGAAAGTGATTAAGGTCCTCCACCCTTTAACCATATATACAACTACTGAGTATCAAGACACAAATAGATATCTGGCCCCACCCATGGAGACGTACCAAAGTCACTTGGTCATTCCTTTTAAATGGTTGAGATCCCCACCCGATAACCATATATACAATTGCTAAGCACAAAGCCACAGATACAGTAATGTCCCATTGAATGGATTTTACCAAATTTGGCCTGGAGCATCCTTGGGCAAAGGGGACTGAATTTTGTATAAATGGAGGGTGTGGCCCCTGTGGGGGTAGAACAGGCGGGGCCCAATGGGGGAATTTGAGGTTAATCTTTAAAATCCTCCTTCTGTACCATTGGAGGGATTTAAATCAAATTTGGCCCAGAGTATCCTTGGGCAATGAAACTTAATTTTGTATAAAGGAGAGAGTGTGGCCTCCTTGTGGGCAGAGGGGCGAGGCCAAATAGGGGGAATCTAGTAATAAATGATGAAAATTCTTTTGTATGATTTGAGGGATTTTTTACAAATTTTGTGTAGAGCATCCTTTGGCCGGTCTTGGGGAAGAAAGGCAGGGTTCAATAGGGAAACTTGTGGTAAATACTTCCGTAGCTATTGAAGGGATTTCTGTAGCTATTGAAGGGATTTTAACCAAATTTAGTTCAGAACATTCTTTGACAAAGGGAAGACAATTTTGTCTAAACAGTTGGTCCTGCTCCTTAAGTATGATTGGAGTTATTTTAACTAAATTTGGTCCTGAGCATCATTTGGCAAGGGGGACTCAATTTGTTTTAACAGAGTATGGTCCCCCATGGAGCAAAGGGGAAGGGTCTAGTAGGGGGAACAATGTAATAAATGTTTAAAATCCATCTCCTTCAGTTTATTTGGAGCGATTTTAAACAAATTTTGTGTAGAGCATCCTTCGGCAAAGGGGACTCAATTTTGTATGAATAAAGGGTTGCTTTTAAGGGGCAGAGGGGCGTGCCCAATAGGGGAAATTGAAGTTAATGTTTAAAATCCACCCCAATTCTGGGGGGCAGAAAGAAGGGACCTAATGATAGACGGGTGTTGCTGAGAGACACAGCCAATATTTGGAAATAGCTGCAGTATTATATGTAATAAGAATAATTTTTCATGGTTGCTTTTTAGGTCACCTGAGCTTTAGCTCAAGTGACCTATTGCTATCCGTTTTCGTCCGTCGTCATCCGTCGTCCGTTAACATTTTACATTTCAAACTTAAAGTCAAGTTCTGCTGGGCCGATTGAACTGAAAGTTGGTAGGAATGATCGCCTCATGGTCCTGACAAAGTGTTGTTATTTTTCGGGTCGATCAGAAATCCAATATGGCCGCCACGGCCACCATTTTGAAAACCTATTTCAAACTTAAAGTCAAGTTCTGCTGGACCGATTGAACTGAAAGTTGGTAGGAATGATCGCCTCATGGTCCTGACAAAGTGTTGTTATTTTTTGGGTCGATCAGAAATCCAATATGGCCACCACGGCCGCCATTTTGAAAACCTATTTCAAACTTAAAGTCAAGTTCTGCTGGACCGATTGAACTTAAAGTTTGTAGGAATGATCGACTCATGGTCCTGACAAAGTGTTGTTATTTTTCAGGTCAATCATAAATCCAATATGGCCGCCACGGCCACCATTTTGAAAACATATTTCAAACTTAAAGTCAAGTTCTGCTAGGCCGATTGAACTGAAACTTTGTAGGAATGATTGACTCATGGTCCTGACAAAGTGTTGTTATTTTTCAGGTCGATCAGAAATCCAATATGGCCACCACAGCTGCCATTTTGGTAAACTATTTCAAACTTAAAGTAAAGATCTACTTGGCCGATTGAACTGAAACTTTGTAGGAATGATCGAATCATGGTCCTGACAAAGTGTTGTTATTTTTCGGGTCAATCAGAAATACAATTTGGCTGCCATGGCCGCTATTTTGCTACTAAGTTCTAATAGGCCGATCTCACTTAAAATTGGTCTAGGAATGATCAGCTCATGGTCCTGACAAAGTTAAGTTAACATTATACTATTTTTTACTCAAATTGGTACATATTTCAACAACAAAAATAAATACTATAGACTCAGGTGACCGTTAAGGCCCATGGGCCTCTTGTTTATCCAGGTGAGCAATACAGGCCCTCTGAGCCTCTTCCTAGGACTATAGTGCTATTTGTTTTTGTCACATAACACATACAAAAATTGTGTTTCATTATTTGATGCAATGAAGTGCTAAGCACCATTATTTATTGTTAATTTTTGTTTTAAATGAAAATTGTCTCATGATTTTGTTTTTGCTGCAATTGACACCCCCCGCAAGAAGTGCTAGTTTTATCCGAGTGTTACATTTTAATGGACACCTGATCAAACTTTACTGTTCTCTGTTTTGTACATAAGCATTCTGTATGTACATGTTGGTTCTTGTTTAGTATTTATTTGATAATAAAATAGATAAAAACATTCATCCTTCTTCGTCTCGTTTTTGCGCCCCACTGCACTCCTCTTAAGTGGAGAGGCAACAAGTGTTTTTGACCTTTCTGTCAATCCATTGAACATCGCAGACTATGCAAGTCCATCAAATTTAGATCATTGTGACCTACATTTTCCTCTCCACTGGCTTTGGTTAGGTTGTGTATTTGGCTGCATTACTTTGTCATCAAATTCAACATGAGGATACATCTTGGAGTACTACACCAATATATCAAATTCTGCTTCACTGACTTGTTAGACATGCGTTCAGCCCCATTTCTTAGGTTAGATCTATATGTTAAGCTTTTTTAGGTCACCTGAGACAGAGTCTAAAGTGACCAATTGCGATCGCCTTTTGTCCGTCGTCGTCCGTCATCCGTCGTGCGTCCGTAAACAATTCACATTTTCGACTTCTTCTCCAAAAGCAATGAACCAATTTCAATGAAATTTTGCAGGAACCTTCCATGGACAAAAGTCAACAAAAATAGTTGCCAGTTTAGTCCCAAGCCCCCAGGGGCCTGAAGGGCGGGGCCAAAAAGGGTCAAATTGACTAAAATTTCAAAAATCTTCTTCTCAAGACCCAGATATGGTAAAATCAAATACTCTTCATAGATGGAAGGGTCTTAAGGTGCTTTACCAAAATTGTGAATTTCTTGACCCTGGGGTCTCACGTTTTCCCCTGGGGAGGGGGTAAACTTTACTATAGTTTATATAGGGAAATCACATTTTGGACCAACATTTGTTAACTTTCCATTGGAAGTAATTCAATTTAGGTTAGCATTATCAGTAT
>NW_018405581.1:109937-126829 GCF_002113885.1 Mizuhopecten yessoensis
CCCCCAAGGGCTGTAGGGTGGGGCCCAAAGGAGTCAGTGTGCTAAAATTTCTTCATTTTCCTTGTTTAGAATCAGAGGTGCTAGTTTCAAATACTTTTTAGTCTTAAATCTGTATGCTAGATATTGAATAAGGTGGTTTTATTGTTTTTTGTCACTTTGAATAATATTTTTGTACATGTTAAAAACAAAATCAACTCTCTGTATAAATATATCAGGTGACCGTTAAGGCCCATGGGCCTCTTGTTTAGCTCACCTGGTCCTAAGAACCATGGTGAGCTTATGCCATACCCGACGTATGTCATCCGTCCGTCAACTTTTCCTTTAAAACGCTACTAGTCCTAAACGGCCTAGTAGATTTTGACTAAATTTGGTCTGGAGCATCCTTACGCCAAGAGGACTCAATTTTGTATCAATGGTGGGTGTGGCCCTCCTGGGGGCAGAGGGGTGGGGCCCAATAGGAGATACAGGTTAAACCTTTAAAATCCTTCTTTTACCATAGGGATTGAGGGATTATATCCTAATTTAGTCTGGAGCATCCTTGGGCAAAGGGGACTCAATTGTGTATAAATGGTGGGTGTGACTGTCCTTGGGGCAGAGGGACGGGGCCCAAGTGGGTAAATAGAGGTAAAACCTTTAAAATCCTTCTTCTACCATAGCAATAAAGAGATTTTATCCTAATTTAGTCTGGAGCATCCTTGGGCCAAGGGAACTCAATTTTATATAAACAGTGAGTGTGGCCCCCTGGGGGCAGAGGAGCAGGGCCCAAGAGGGGAAACATAGCAAATTCTTCTAAATCCTTCTTCCTCTGTAGGAATGACAGGATTTTGATTAAATTTTGGATTAAGTACCCTTGGGTGAAGGGGAACCAATTTTGTATAAATGGTAGGTCACACCACTCTTAAACAAGAGGCCTGAATCGCTCACCTGGTATTAATCTCACACTTGCAATCTTAAAAGTGGACAAAAATACAGCTACAGACAGTTTGATTCATAAGATCTATTCAAAGATTTAAACAAATGACCTTGAATGTCGAACAAGGACATTAGATTGAACAGAGTTTATAGTATTTCAACCCAGCATGCTTCTAGCAAAATATCATTACCCTGGACCTTTTGGTTATACAGAACAAATCATCTAAAGATTTAAACATATATCACCCCTGTGACCTTGAATATGGGCGAAGATCATTCATTTCAACAAACTTGGTAGCCCTCCATCCCAGCAAGTTAATGGCAAAATATCATCACCCTTGGCCTTTTGATTATTAAGAAGTCATTCAAAGGTTTTAAATGTATTTCACCCCTGTGACCCTAGGCCTCTTGGTTATTCAGAATAAGTTGTTTTAATGTTTTTAACATATTTCACCACTTTGACCTTGAATATAAATTAAGGTCATTTATTTGAACAAACTTGGTAGCCCTTCATCCCAGCAAGTTACAGACCAAATATCATCAACCTAGGCCTCTCGGTTATTCAGAAGAGGTTGTTTAAATGTTTTTAACATGTTTGACCCCAGTGAACTTGAATATAAGTCAAGGTCATTTATTTGAACAATCTTGGTAGCCCTTTATCCCAGCAAGTTACTGGCCAAATATCATCACCCTTGGCCTCTCGGTTATTCAGAAGTCGTATAAAGGTTTTAAACATATTTCACCCCTGTGACCTTGAATATAAATCAAGGTCATTTATTTGAACAAACTTGGTAGCCCTTCATTTCAGCATGTTACTGGCCAACTCTCATCAACCTAGGCCTCTTGGTTATTCAGAAGAAGTCGTTTAAAGGTTTCAAACATATTTCACCCCTGTGACCTTGAATAAAAATCAAGGTCATTTATTTGAACAAACTTGGTAGCCCTTTATTTCAGCATGTTACTGGCCAAATAGCATCACACTAGACCTCTCGGTTATTCAATTCAATGATCACCTGCTAAACACCAGAGAAGTTTTTACCAAATTCAGTCTGAAGCTTCAGTAAGGGAGTGCAATCATTAATCATNAAGCATCACTAGGGGAGGGCAATCAGACCCCTGAGGCCAAGGGGGGGGGGGGCTGAAGGGGAACTTAGCTAAATTTGCTTTAGAACGCATTTCCTCTTAAACCCCAGAGACAATTTTAACCAAATTTGCTCTGAAACTTCATTAGGGAAGGGAGATCATTTCTTAAATAAATGAGGTTGGTTCGATCCCTGAGGCCAGGGGGCGGGGCCCTGAAGGGGAACTAACCTAAATTTGCTTCAAGACGCATTTCTTGCTGAACGCCAGAGAGGATTTCAACCAAATTTAGTCTGAAGCATCACAAGAAAAGGGCATTCATTTCTTAAATAAATGAGGTTGGTTCAACCCCTGAGGCCAAGGGGACTTAGCTAAATTAGCTTTAAATTCGCATCTCCTCCTAAACACCGTAGAAGATTTCAACCAAATTCAGTCTGAAACTTCATTGAGGAGGTCAATCATTTCCTAAATAAATGAGGTTGGTTTGACTCCCGAGCCCAGGCGGTCAGGGCCCTGAAGGGGAACTTAGCTAGATTTGCTTTACAGCGCATCTCCTTCTAAACATCAGAGAGGATTTCGACCAAATTTAGTCTGAAGCATCACAAGAAAACGGCAATCATTTCTTAAATAAATGAGGTTGGTTCAACCCCTGTGGCCAGGTGGGTCAAACCAACCTCATTTATTTAAGAAATGATTGCCTTCCTTACTGATGCTTCAGACTGAATTTGGTTGAAATCTTCTTTGACGTTTCGGAGGAGATGTGTTTTAAAGCAAATTTAGCTAAGTTCCCCTTCAGGGCCCTGCCCCTCTGACCTCAGGGGTCAAACCAACCTCATTTATTTGGAATGATTGCCCTCCCCCAATATAGTTTCAGACTCAATTTGGCTGAAACATTCTTTGGTGTTAAGGAGGAGATGCGTTTTAAAGCAAATTTAGCTAAGATCCCATTCAGGGCCCTGCCCCCCTAGCCTCAGGAATTGATTGCCCTCCCCCACTGAAGTTGCAGAACAAATTTGGTTAAAATTGTCTCTGGGATTTAGGAGGAGATGCGTTTTAAAGCAAATTCAGCTAAGTTTCCCTAAAGGACCCCGCCCCTCTGGCCTCAGGGGTTGAACCAACCTCATGTATTAGCTCATAAGTGACCTTATGCAGTGGCGCAGCGTCCGGCGTTGTCCGGCGTAAACTTTTTCTTTAAAACCTCCTAAATGCCAAAGAGGATTTCAACAAAATTTAGTCTGAAGCATCACTAGGGGAGGGCAATAATTTCTTAAATAAATGAGGTTGGTTCGACCCCTGGGGCCAAGGGGGCGGGGCCCTGAGGGGGAACTTAGCTAAATTTGCTTTAAAACGCATCTTCTACTTAACGCCATTGAGGATTTCAACCAAATTTAGTCTGAAGCATCACTAGGGGAGGGCAATAATTTCTTAAATAAATGAGGTTGGTTCGACCCTGAGGGCAGGAGAACGGGCCCTGAAGGGGAACTTGGCTAAAATTTTGCATTAAAGCGCATCTCCTCCTCAACCACTGGGACGATTTTAACCAAATTTGCTCTGAAACTTCATTGGGGGAGGGCAATCATTTCCAAAATAATGAGGTTGGTTCAACCCTTGTGGCCAGGTGGGCGGGGCCCTAAAGGGGAACTTACCTGAATTTGCTTGAATATGCATCTCCTTCTAAACCCCAGAGACGATTTTAACCAAATTTGCTCTGAAACTTCATTGGGGCAGGGCAATCAATACCTAAATAAATGAGGTTGGTTCGACCCCTGAGGCCAGAGGGGCGGGGCCCTGAAGGGGAACTTAGCTAAATTTATTTAAAACGCATCTCTTCTTAAACGCCATAGACAATTTCAACCAAATGTAGTCTAAAGGATAAGTAGGGGAGGGCAATCATTTCTTAAATAAATAAGGTTGGTTCGACCCCTGAGGCCAGAGGGCGGGGCCCTGAAGGGGAACTTGGCTAAAATTTGGTCTGAAGCATCCTTGTGGGCCCCTAAGAGCACTGCGAGGTCCAATAGGGGAAATAATGGAAAACTCTTATTTAGTCTTGAGCATCCTTGGTCCAAGTGGAATTTTGTATACCGGAGGGTGAGGCCGAATATAGGAAATAGAGGTTAATCTTATAAATCCTTCTTCTACCATAAGGATTAAGTAATTCATCCCAAATTTGGGCACTCAATTTTGTATAAACGGTGGGTGTGGGCCCACTTGCAGCAGAGGGGCAGGGCCCAATAGGGTACATGTGTGTATTAAGGTATTTCATACAGGCTCATGTCCGTGTATGTAGTATGCAATGGGCTCATAACTTGTCTTATATTAGTATTTAACACATAGTCGGCCTGTTATCCAGTGAATTCGCCCATGTAATATTTTTACATATGTCACTAGTGTAATATACCCACAAGCGTTTTCTTTTGGCTGTGCCAGTCAGAAATTGATTGTGATGTCATTATATGGACAATGACATGATATCATAAATTGTGAATGGCGCAACAAAATGGCTGTCACTGTTTGATTAAGCTCTTTACATTTTGGCTTTAAAACCTGTCAAAATGTAAGTTTTCTGAGTTATATGATAAAAAGTATCTTAAATTTGTTTTCATTTCATATGAGCTTTATGAAGCTCGTCTCAAGTTTTTATTTTTGCTCGCCAAAGTTCGCAAAAATAAAAACTCCTGAGACTCGTTTCATAAAATCTCATATGAAATGAAAACTCATTTAATATATATATATATTACTCATATGACTATAACACACCTGTATACAAGTTTCAGGTCAATATTAGGTCTAATCTAATTCCGTGAATTGATACATTACTTACTCTTACACTTAACAATATGTTAGATTATCCATATATTTTTTTTTTACTGAAAACGTATTTATTACAGAGTATAGTAAACCATCAAGTGGGAGGACTGCATTACTTTGGAGTTTCTCAGCATTTAAAAAGATGAAAGTGGCCCTAAGAAGGGCTGTTTATGCATATTCTATGACAGAATAACACAAAGAAGGCTTGTTGAATTGTTGTTTAATATAAAAATTCATTACTGTCTCACAAAAGAGTTGTATAGAACATGTATAGAGACATATTGGTTATTTGGTAGGTTTGGTTTAATTTTGTTTAACGTCCTATTAACAGCTAAGGTAATTAAAGGACGTGCCTCCATGTGTGTAATGTATGCGTGCTTGTGGGTGTATATGCAGGAGACATGTTATGCTGGTGTGCTTGCCTCCTTTTGATAGCGCGAATCTGATGCCGACTTTATAGTGCTATCTCACTGAAATGCCATGCCGAAGGCACCAAGCACAGCAATTTGCCTGGTCACATTATACTGACAACGGGTAAACCAGTTGTTGCCATTTCCCCAAATGCTGAACGTTAAGCAGGGAATAACAACTACCATTTTTAAGGACTTTGGTATGTCCTGGCCTGGGGACAGAACCCATTGTCTCCCTCACCAGGGCGAATGCTCAACAGTCAAGCCAAAAGTGAAGTGTTACCAAGCAAGGCTCTGGGAAATAAAAGGTAGTTAAAAGTAGAAAGAAAGATAAAGATCCCAAATATTGCAATGGGAGCAGGTATAGAGTAGTAAAAGTTTCCTCCAGTAGATGACCCTAACCTTCTTTCAAAGTCAAAGGTCAAATGAGTGATTTTTTTCGTACAACATCTTTTTAATAATGAAGAGTGCTAGGATGATGATTGTTGGTCAATAGCATGTTGGGATATAGTAGTAGAGAGTAACCTGGAAGCCCAGGGTAATGATATTTAGCCAGTATAAATGGAGGGTCTGGCTACCCAGAGTGCAGCAGGACGGGCTCAATAGAGGTATCCAGAGAAAAATCTTCAAATTCCTCCTCCAGTGCAGATTAAGTGATCACAGTAATTTAGTCTGAAACAATCTTAAGCCAAGGAAACTCAATATGTGGAAATATATGCATTTCAATGACAGTAATGCAGAACGTCATTTAAAAAAATCCTTTATATGATTATCTTAAATGACTGTATATAATTTGCACCCAGCAGAAGGCTGTGGTAGTCTTAACTGGCACTTCTACTGAAACACCTGGAACCTCAAACTTGTGGATATTTATTTCTTAACAAAGATGACTTTAAACCATTCTTCAACTACATAAGATCTTGTCCTCATTATCACAGTATCATCATACGTCGCTGGCGAAGGGCAGTATCACATTCTGGGATAGACACATCTGTTCTGTCAGTAGATAATAGCTCTGTTTCATCACCGTCCATGTCCTGTAGTCCTACAAGGTCTGGAACCATTCTACCTGACCCCAACATTGGTTCTACAATATAGTAAATAAAATCCATCAATTACAAAAAAAATCAAAGCAAAAATTCGTTATTATAGTTACAAGAGACAAGAGGCCTAATGGGTCAGTATCACTCAACTGGTATTAGCATCACACTTGAGACCTAAAAATTGACGAAAATATAGCTACAGGCAACATATCATTATCCATAACTCAAAGTCATTCAAAAGAATTCAGTTAAAAGAATTAAACACATTTGACCCGTGATTTTGAAAGTCAAACAAGTACATTAAGTACATATAGCCCTTCATCCCAGCATGCAAATTGCCAAATATAACCAACCTAGAACTTTTGTATAATGAGATTAGGTCATTTAAAGGTGTATACACATTTGACCAAATGATTTTCATTCTCACACTTTGCCGGGCTTTATCTCAGGAAATCATCAACCAAATATGAAGATTCTATACCTTTTAGTTCTTCAGAAGTTGTTTAAAGAGTTTGACATATTTGACCACTGTGACCTTGAAAGAAAGTCAGGGTCATTTTCATTCTCAAACTTTGTTGGGCTCTATCCAAGGAAGCCACCAGCCAAATAAAAACATTCTATACCTTTCAGTTCTTCAGAAGTCGTTTGAAGCGTTTGACACATTTGACCCCTGTTACCTTGAAAGTAGGTCAAGGTCATTTTCGTTCTCAATGTTTGCTAGGCTCAAACCCAGGAAGCCATCAACCAAATATGAAGATTCTATACCTTTTAGTTCTTTAGTAGAAGTCGTTTTTAGCATTTGACATATTTGATCGCTGTGACCTTGAAAGTAGGTCAAGGTCATTTTTGTTCTTAAATTTGTCTGGCTCCTATAAACAAAGCTTTCAGCCAAATATCATGACTCTAGGCCTGTCCTCTCTTCAGAAGAAGTTGTTTAAAGGAAAAGTTGACGGACAAGGATGGACGACGGACGGACGACGCACCATGAAAGCACTTCATCCAAGCGTGCTACTGGTTAGTTATCAACATTCTTGGCCTTAACTTTATTCAGAAGAAATCATTTAAAGGTTTAAAACATGTTTCACCCCTGTGACCTTGAACATAAGTCAAAGTCATTGATTTGAACAAACCTAGTAGCTCTTCATGCAAGCATGTAACTTGCAAAATATTTGCACCCTTGGCCTTTTGGTTATTCAAGTGAAGTTTGATTTTTTTTGACCTCCGTGACTTTGAATATAAGTCAAAGTCATTGATTGGAACAAACTTTGTAGCCCTATATCAAAAACATGCAACTGGCCAAATATCAAAATCCTGAGCCATATGGTTATTCAGGAGATGTCAGTTAAAGGTTTAAAACATATTTTGCCGCTGTGACTTTGAATATAAGTCAAGGTCATTGATTTGAACAAACTTCGTAGCCATTTATGCCAGCATGTCATTGCCTAAATATTATCACCTTTGGCCTTTTGGTTACTCATTAAAAAAAAATTGAAGTATGTTAGCCTTTCATACCAACATGTTACAGACCAAATATCCTTACCTGTGGCCTTTTGGTCATTCATCAGAAGTTGTTTAAAGCAAAAAGTTGACGAGGGACAGACGCCGGACGCCATACCACGATAATGCATAAGCAGTCGTTTGCCAGTTCTCACATGCATGATAGCTTAGAATTGGCAAGGCTCATGTCTGCCAATCCGAAAAGTTACCTTGTTCCCTGTCTCTTTTGGCCTGAACCTTTTGCCTGTGTTGTTCCTTGTTCTTGTGCTTCTTTTCTTTCATCAGGTCTAACTGTGAGACATTTCTGCTACCAAATTGATACCATGAGAGCCCGCAAATGAATGTGAGAGCAAAGAAGTTGAAACTGATTCCAAACATGGCAGAGAACACAGGCCAATGGAACAGAATGTACCTGAAACACAAAATATGGAAAACTCAAATGACAAGAAATACCAAACGAATCACCATTCATTGTAAGATCCTAATCAGTTCTAAGTTTGATCTTTTGTTGTCTTCTCTTGTCTTTTAAGTGAGTCATGTTAACAGTGAATTCCTCCTGTGTTAACTACTTATCTATGTATTCCTATGATAAATGTTGTACTTTTAATGCTGCTCCATGACCTACTGACTAGTGTGCAATCTAAGGACAAAAGGCAGATTGCGATATATTGTTGATAAGAATCCAGGAATTCTGCACAACTAAGCAAACCTGTACATGGATATACTGAAAAAATTGGGCAGATATTTGTAATGTTGGGTAAAAGTGGAGATATACTTAACATTCAATATTTACAATTGACAGCTCACTACGTTTCGTCGTCCATCTTGTTGTTTTCACATTCGGAATCTAGTTACGTAATCGGAAGTGTTCTGAGTAACTTTGGCGGGAACTGTGCACGTGCAGTTTGCTGTATTCGGTCTATATAACTCGATGGTTTCGTATAGTTCGTCAGTCAGAATAGAAGTCCTTATGAGACTGCCTGGCTCTCTCTCTCTCTCTTTCTTTCTAGGACTTTTTAGGTAATAATGTAGGGCCAGCAGTAATGTTTAGCATTAGGGGTAGGAAGTAGTCTATACACATGTAGTTAGAATTCCAATGTAGAATCTGTCATCTAGCTTATAGCAAGCAGCGTAGGAGTATGCCTCGCAGCCACTAGTTTTAATGAACGGTGTTGTATAGGGTGCGTGTGTGGGTGAGATATTTGTTATCGTGTACTGTAATGCTATTATTTTACACTTGTTGTGTTGAATAAAAGATATTGAAATTTATATCCTTGAGTCTGTGGTCATTTGCCATACTTCATTTTCATCAATTTAAAAGACCCCAATATCAACAATTCTGGGTTAGGTTTCTTGGATAGAAACCGCTTCTTTTACATTGGTGCCGTGACCAGGATATTAGCAACCCATTTGGGGCATTTTTGATTTTTTTTGTGAAAAAAAAGGACAATTTGAAGTTGAAGTTATGGCGAATGAACGTGATTCAGGTGTGTTTACTAGGAGTAAATGGTCGTTATATACTTGGCCTGTCCCCTGTAACAGTAACAGAAAGTGTTACTACTCCTCCCTCTGGTAGCTCCTCTGCTACCAGTGGCGGACCCAGGAGTGTTGCCCTAGTTGCCCGGGCAACACCCTTTTTTCTGTGTCCAAAAATAATCTGAACCAAGGTTTTTGAAGATTTTCCTCTATTTCATATGGGATTTCCTTCTAATATCAACCATCTCTTGAACAATGATTTTCTATGGCTTCCCCTTGCCAGCAGTTTAAATTACTATATATGCCTAAGGGTGTTGCTTGCCCAAACAAGGAGTCCCCTACTTATACTCTAGACAATAGGGGATTCATCCTATATTGTCTATATATTAGTAGGATCTCCAGTCAGGTCAGTGTTCAAGGCTCACCAGATTGACTACCTAATGTCACGGTGTGGTGATCACCCTTTCAGTTGAGAGAGGACTATACCATCAGTTGGAATAAGGTATATAGGTAAAGTCTTATTTCAAAGGTAGAGTCTATTTCATGATAGATAAACCTGTATTTTCGACTGTGGTTTCATGTACACATGATCACCAGGAGTGATTTTTTTATACTTATTAAAAATTACAAATTTCAAAAATTTCAAAGACAGTGAAGCGTCACTGTATCAGGTGAATAATAACCAATGTTAGCATAAAAGCCTAGCATGTATATCCTTTTTCATTAGGTGTTGCCCTTGTGCATATGTATGCGTACAAATTCACAAAAAAAGACAAACAGTTAAATCATAATTCATATTTATGACAAAATAAATCAATATTTAATTGCCAAAATGCTCGCCTAAACTACATGCACATGAAGGGCATGACACAAGCATCAACATTTTAACCATTTTTTTAACAGAAATTGTTAACACTTGCTCCGCTCGGCCATCATAAAATATAAATACTCTTCGTTATAAAATATAACCTGGAATAATACCGCAAACTCAGAAAACTATTCTACGCCTCACTCGATCTGTTTGACAATTGAAATAATGTCCGTTAAATTCTTGCTTTCTACGCTCGGCAGTGCTTGGAATACTTTAGTATTACATCCTCAGAAAAAAAAATGCCTCGCTACGCTTGGCGGGGAAATCATAATTAATTGTCACAATCTCAGAAATATGAAATTCTATATATTTTTGGATGTCAGAAAGTAGTATACATGTACAACCGACATGACAATTCTAATTTATTAGTTCTAGATAGTTCTAAAATTTGTCTTTTTCTGAGTTTAAAATTTTAGGCAACACCCAAAAAAATTCCCTGGGTCCCCCCCCCCCCCCCCCCCCCCCCCCTGGATTCATATAGGACTGTGGGGAAAATTGTACTAGTACTGCATCCACTTGTTACAGGAATGTGACAGGAATGAGGGGGGGGCTCGATAGTTATAGAGATAGTCGGATACATGATTCTAGCACAGGGGCTAGACCAAAATCTGTTTCATTTGGGAGAGATACAGAATACCCTCCTCAGCCACCCGTAAGTAGTTACAATGGAATCGGGACTAGATCTAGTGATCAGCATTCTGATTTTAGGGATCCCGCTCGGGGTAACTTATATGAACCTGACACCCCCCAAATCACAGTACGGAGTGGTTAGACATGCAGTCAGGGAGGTCACATGAATATACAGGACCTAGTGAATTAGGCGAGACAAATCTTACCGCCCCACAATATGCTAGCACCCCAACAAAGTCCTGGGCACCACACGAGGGCTGTGAAACAGAGTTTCTTTCATACAGTAGGGATTATGGGGAACCCCCTAGGTGTCACATCGCAGTAAAAGTACATAGGAAACAAAAAGATCCCCAAAATTATGATGGTTCAAGTGATTTGAAAGATTACACCTTGCATTTTGAATAGGTAGCTCAGTGGAATCAGTGGGGGAATCATGAGAAAGCACAGCAATTAGCCATGAGTTTATGAGGACAAGCTCAGAAAGTTCTTGGAACTTTGACCGTTGCACAGATTGGCGACTTTGGGAAAATAAGGGAAAATTAGGGATGTTTTGTCAGCGCAATTTGACCCCCCCCCCCCCCAGGGGAGGGAAACCGCTTACAGATGCCAACTTAATCACAGTTAGCTATGGGAGAGAACTTAGGCAGTTGGCTAATTTAGCGTTTCCTGGAGTGTCCACTGAATCCTCAGAAGTTCATGTTGTAGACCAGTTTCTACATGGGCTTAACAGTATTGAAATGAAACGTCACGTACAGTTCCATCATCCAGCTTCCCTGGAGGCTGCGATTACCCTTGCAATAGAATATGAAGCTTTTGATAGGGAGTTGTGTACTCCTAAAAGGAAACCAAAAGCCTTTGTTGATGAGGTAGAACAAGGTCAGGTGCAAGTGGTTCAGGAAATTAGCCCTACATGTGAAAAACAAAGCAAAGATTTAGCCACTTTGTTTCAGAGGGGTTTGAAAAACTAAGAAAGCAATTAACTCGCTGTGAGAGGGAAAGGACAAAAGACAGGGCAAGGTACATACAGAGGTAAAGGTAGAGGTCAAGGTCAAAGTAACGACCAAGGTTAAGGTTAAAGTTATAGTCAAGGTCAAGGTCAAAGTCATTCTCGAGGGTATGAGAGAAGGTGATATCGCTGCAACCAGCCAGGACATTTTATAGCAGTAGTGTACACAGTCTCCTTATGGAAACAAGAGGCCCAAGAGGGCCTTTATCGCTCACCTGAATATTTAAGCAGTCATAGCAAAATATTCTCATTAAATATTATATTGCACTAAAAATATTTCCCTCGCAAACTTTGTTGGCTCCATCTGTTGAAACTACCAGCAAAATTTTATTACAAGATTCTACGCTTTTTGATTCTTCAGAAGTTGCTTGACATATTTTTCCCTGTGACCTTGTAAGTAGTTCAATGTCATTTTCCTTCTCAAATTGGTAAGCTCTATTCCAAAAGCTACCAGCCAAATCTTATGAATCCATTCCTTTTAGTTCTTAAGAACAAATCCATTAAAATGTTGTTGACCTCTGTGACCTTGAAAGTAGGTCAAGGTCATTTTTCATTAGCAAACTTTGTTGGGCTCTTTCCCAGGAAATAACCAGCCGAATATTAAGGTTCTATAACTTCCAGTTCTTCAGAAGAAAGATCTTCAGAAGAAGTAATTTGAAGTGTTTGACATATCTGCCTCATGTGACCTTAAAAGTAGGTCAAGGTCATTTTCATTCTCAAACTTTGTCGGGCTCTATCCCAGGAAGCCATCCATCAAATATAAAGATTCTATACCTTTCAGTTCTTTAGAAGAAATCATTTGAAGCTTTTGACACATTTGACCCCTGTGACCTTGAAAGAAGGTCAAGGTCATTTTCTTCCTCAAACTTTGTCGGGCTCTATCCCAGGAAGCCATCAATCAAATATAAAGATTCTATACCTTTCAGTTCTTCAGAAGAAATCATTTGAAGCTTTTGACACATTTGACCCCTGTGACCTTGAAAGAAGAACAAGGTCATTTTCATTCTCAAACTTTGCTGGGCTCCATCCCAGGAACTAATCAGCCAAATATGAAGATTCTATACCTTTAGTTCATCTGAAGAAGTTGTTTGAAGTTTTTGACATATTTGACTCCTGTGACCTTGAAAGTAAGTCAAAGTCTTTTTCATTGTCGAACTTTGTTAAGCCCCATCCCAGGAAGCCATCAATCAAATATCAAGATTCTATACCTTTCATTTCTTTAGAAGAAATAATTTGAAGCGTTTGACACATTTGACCCCTGTGGCCTTGAAAGTAGGTCAAGGTCATTTTGATTCTCAAACTATGTAGGGCTCCATCCCAGGAACTAATAAGCCAAATATGAAGATTCTATTCCTTGAGTTCATCTGAAGAAGTTGTTTGAAGTTTTTGATATATTTGACTCCTGTGACCTTGCAAGTAGGTCAAACTAATTTTCTTCCGCAAACTTTGTTGGGCTCTATCCCAGGAATCCATCTATCAAATATAAAGATTCTATTCCTTTCAGTTATTCAGAAGAAGTCATTTGAAGTTTTTGACATATTTGACTCATGTGACCTTGAAAGTAGGTCAAGGTCATTTTCATTCCCAAACTTTGTCGGGCTCTATCCCAGGAAGCCATCAATCAAATATAAAGATTCTATACCTTTCAGTTCTTTAGAAGAAATAATTTGAAGCTTTGGACACATTTGACCCCTGTGACCTTGAAAGAAGAACAAGGTAATTTTCATTCTAAAACTTTGTTGGGCTCAATCCCAGGAACTAATCAGCCAAATATGAAGATTCTATACCTTTTAGTTCATCAGAAGAAGTTGTTTGAAGTTTTTGACATATTTGACTCCTGTGACCTTGAAAGTAGGTCAAACTAATTTTCTTCCTCAAACTTTGTTGGGCTCTATCCCAGGAAGCCACCAGCCAAATATAAAGATTCTAAACCTTTCAGTTTTTCAGAAGAAGTCATTTGAAGCTTTTGACACATTTGACCCCTGTGACCTTGAAAGTAGGTCAAGGTCATTTTCATTCTCAAACTATGTAGGGCTCCACCCCAGGAACCAATCAGCCAAATATGAAGATTCTATACCTTTTAGTTCTTCAGAAGAAGTCGTTTGAAGTGTTTGACACATTTGACCCCTGTGACCTTGAAAGTAAGTCAAAGTCATTTTCATTATGAACTTTGTTAAGCCCCATCCCAGGAAGCCATCAGCCAAATATGAAGATTCTATACCTTTTAGTTCTTCAGAAGAAGTCATTTGAAGTTTTTGACATATTTGACCCCTGTGACCTTTAAAGTAGGTCAAGGTGATTTTCGTTCTCAAACTTTGTAGGGCTCCTACCAACAAAGCTTTCAGCCATATATCATGACTCTAGGCCGGTCCGTTCTTCAGAAATAGCTAAAAACTATTCAAAATGTAGTTTATAAATATATATATATATATGTAGGTGTGTTGTGCAGGATGAATCCGCTATTCATTTTTATCTAAGACATGCCCTTTATTTAAAGGATCAAGCCATTTCTACTGTACTCTGCTACCCTAGCAATCGGGAACCATCGGCCCTTTCCGTAAACGAGAAAATACCTCGGGAGTAAGTAGGTTGTCGCCATATTTGTTATCTCATTACCATATCGAGACCTACATTGCGAGGAGACCAACTTTTTGTAAACAAATATGGCTGCCTCCATGGGCTAACATGTGGATATCCCGATTCGGTGTGAAAGGGATGGATTCTGAGTAAATCATTAGCGTTTATGAGTTTGAGATGTGCGTGTGTTTATTCAAATTTTATACTGTATTTTTCTGATGTACTGTATTGATGTTATTTAGACGGCATTATATGTAATTAGCTTATGGAGTTATGCTGATAATCACACAGCTGTTTGAAATTCTGAATGTATATAAACAATAGTGATATATGATATCTATAACCACAGACTTAGATCCGTGCTATAACAGAGGTAGTACTACATCTATTGTTATAGTTCTAACTCTGTGTTTTATATATGTGTAGTGTTGTTTAACGCTTTATTGTCAGAGATACAAACACTTATAAGTATCGCTTTAATGTCAGGCCAAATTAAAGTTTGTTTCCTATCTCATTATATTTTGACTGCTGGTAGGTTATCAAAAGATTATTTTTTTACAAACATTTTAAGTCATTATCATAAACAATTTGGATAAATGTATGTAATTTGTAGGAAAATTTAAGTTTAAATTTTTTTAATTATCAGTATTTTCTTGGAATGCACTGATTCTGAATTAGTGTAATCTTCTAAATGGATTTAGACAAATCCAATTTTTTATTTTGGCTACAAAATATTTAAGGTTAGGAGCTCGAGGATTTTACTAGGTAGGTAGCTGAAAGGAAACACATATATTGTTTAGCCTCATCACAGAATTAGACTATCTAAGTCTGTGGTCTCATCATGGATTTTATTGTTCATAGCAAAACCACAAGTGATTTTGATCGAGGTTAATAATATAACCATGCAGTTATCAGCTCTGAATTCAATTTAAAGTGGGGAAATTTGAAATGACATATTGTCTTTTAGTTTCATTTGTACTCGATCTTGAATTAAAACTAAATCACAAAAAAGTAAGTTAGCTAAAGACAAGTATTCATAAAAACTTAGAAAAGAAGAAATTCCAATTTCATTTGGTAGAGTACATATCAATAAGGCACAGTTTTTCACTTCAGGTCTCAGATAAAATATTTTCCTAAGAAATATATAATAGAGGAAAAGTTTATAAAATAAAGAGACATAACAGTTATATATTACATATGCATATAACTGTTAAAATACATGTACATATTACATGTGTAGTGCAGTCCTCTATTAAATCTTTAAGATGACTTTTTGCAAGTTTAGGGAAATGGCAAAGTATTCTAAAACATATATTGATGTAAATATTCTAGCTACCAGGTTATACATGAAATCGAATACATTTGTTTGATATATGTTCTGGAAAAATGTTTTTTAAATCTTAGATGAATTTGTGAAAGTATAATTATCAATAGTAGGAAATCCAAAACATTGGTAGATAAACGGGATCCTCCACATGTTAACTTGAACTATCCTAACATACCTTTTAACCCGAGCTGGAAACATCATAGTATTTCAATGAATTACTTAGTAAAAATAACACAATTGGAATAGGCAGGAACAAGCTTCAGAAAATCAGTTAAACATGTACAGTTAACTGATGGATCAAGCTCCCCAATTATGAATTTCACCTTTGTCCTCAATGTGGCCTTGACCTTTGATGTAAAGACCTAGTTGAGGTATGCATCACTGCCTTTCCATCCTATATAAATCCCTAAAGTATCGCAAAGCTATATCTTTAGCAGGTCAGTAGTTATGACACAGACTATTTCGAATGAATGGACTGATGAACAAGCAACGACTATATATATGGTCCCCGAATTTCGTGTAGCATGAAAAGTAGGACAATAGTTTTCAATTTAGTGATGAGCCATGGACAAATATTTATAGAATGCCATTTCAGATGACTAGAAATACTAAGCTGCAATGGTTACAGTATAGACTGTTTTATTAACCTGCTTGTCATGAACCCAATACATTTGTTCAATTTGACCCATTCAAATTTTGAAATTTCATTAATTTTACATACCAGTAGAATGAATAACTGCTTTTCAGGGAAAATAGGACATGACTGCAAAAAAGATATGTAAAACACTGTATAGAATTTACTTAAATTCAAAATATATAGGGCAGGTTAAGTTGAATGTCCATATTGTAACAAACAAGAGGCCCAATGGGCCTGCATCGCTCACCTGTTATTAATCTAACACTTGTAATCTTAAGATTTCATCAGAACCTATTAAAAGATTTAAACATATGACGCCTCTGACCTTGATTGTCGAACAAGGACATTAGGTTGAAAGTGGATCAAGGTCATTCATTTGAACTAACATGGTAGTTCTTCATCCCAGTATGCTACAGGCCCAATATCAGTACCCTGGGCCTTTTGGTTATTGAGAAGAAGTCGCTTGAAGATTTTAAGACATCTGACCCCAGTGACCTTGAGGGTGGGTCAATGTCATTCATTTAAACAAACTTGGTAGCCCTTCATCCCAGCATGCTACAGGCCCAATATCAGTACACTGGGCCTTTTGGTTATTGAGAAGAAGTCGTTTGAAGATTT
>NW_018405581.1:127638-163120 GCF_002113885.1 Mizuhopecten yessoensis
GTTTTTTAATACAATTGACCCCTGTGACCTTGAATATAATTGAAGGTCATTCATTTGAACAAACTTGGTAGCCCTTCACCCAAGCATGCTACTGGCCAAATATCATCTCCCTGGGCATTTTTGTTATTGAGAAGAAGATGTTTAAAGTTTTTGACATATTTGACCCCTGTGACCTTGAAAATAGGTGAAGGTCATTAATTTTAACAAACTTTGTAGCCCTTTATCCAAGTTTGCTTCTGGCCAAATATCGACACCCTAGGCCTTTCGGTTATTAAGAAGAAGTCGTTTAAAGTAAAATATTGACGCCGGACGCCGGACGCCGGACGCCGGACGGACGGACGGACGACGGACGCTGCGCCACGGCATAAGCTCACCTGAAGTGCCAGGTGAGCTAATAAAAAACTAAAACTGAGAAAATAGAGCATGTAATATGTTAATATTGAAAAGTAAAGTAGTTACTATGACTTTTTAGTTTTATTAGATGCTTTATTAACTCCATTTGCTCCATTAACATGCAAAAATACATAATACACATGGTGGGACATCCGAACATGCCTATATATAGCTCTGTGATAACTTTTGCAAACTGCCACAATATTAAGTGCGTAGTTTAGGTAATGCCCAGACTAAACAGTGTTCACATCACTGTATTGTTGTTTGGGGATAATCTTCAGACAAACTCATTAGAGATAGAAGTGTCAGAAAGAATGGTACCAGATCAGCTGAATGGGGACAACGTTGACAATACAGTCCGAACCAACGACATCGGATGACAAACAAGAAAAGGGTTTATCATTTGTTTGCCACTGACCCAGTAGATCGTATTGACGTCGCAGGAGCATCATATTACCTGAATGACTGGAACACTGCTGAGCCTGAAGTGGACTGTAGGCAACGATCTACCATCAGCTGATGAAAATGTGTGTTTCTAGAACAGCCTCACGTATACGTTAGTGATGGGAATCGGACAGTAAAAACCCAATTGATTAATCGTAAGCCCTTGCCAGCTAACTCAGAATGTCATTTAAGGGTTATATAGACCGATCTGTAAACCAGCCAGAAGATATAGCAGAACCTTATACTTTTGTAGCTAATCAGGGACTTATGATGGCAAAAGTATTGGTAGATGCCACATGGAATGAGATTAACCTCTCTGTCATGAACCTTAGTACTAAAAATGTCAAGTTGCGAAAATGACAATAGTAATCCAGGGGAGATAAATCCTCAGCAAACTAGAGAAGACAGGATGATAAAGTCTCCACCCAGATACTGTTCATAGAATCTTAAAGTAAAAACACAGAAAGATAGGTATTGTTGCATTTCATTTATTCTATGTTGTACAAATGTGATCGGTGTGATCAATATTCTGATATAACATGTACTTTCGTCTAAGAATGTTTTACTTGTGTTGCTTGCACTGGTACAGCTTAAATACTTTATAATTTGGATATATTTTGATCTGCAGTTATAGGAACTGGGTACTAAGAGTAGTATGCCATTATGTGGTGATTCTGTGTAGATTGTTTTTGATCTGCAGTTATAGGAACTGGGTACTAAGAGTAGTATGCCATTATGTGGTGATTCTGTGTAGATTGTTTTTGATCTGCAGTTATAGGAACTGGGTACTAAGTGTAGTATGCCATTATGTGGTGATTCTGTGTAGATTGTTTGTGTAGATATACATAGGGAATCCGTTATGCGGAAGAGCTCGAGATAATTGAAGTGTTTGTTTTGTTGTCCCATTTTCCTTATATTTTTATTGTATTGTTATTATGTAATACTGGGGAATGTTTTTCTTATGGTTGTGCTTTTGGTACAGATATCAGTCACATAGATAGAGTTTGGAGTGGAAAAACACAGAGGCTAATTAATTCATAAAGGTAACAGAAAAAGTATTCTGTATGTTGTATTTTATTTCATTTATTTTGCTAAGTATGTGTGTTAATGTGAAATGTCTGTCCATTTTGTGAATTTGTATTGCTGGTACTATATTTAATTACGGATGATGTTATCTTCATGAATTATCTCATGATGAATTTAGTGTGTATAACTGATTCATGAATATATTAAGTAATGAATCCAGTCCAAATTAAATTGTCATTTATTGTATATAGAATGAATTCATGAATATATTTAGTAATGAATTCTTCCATCAATGTTTTTATGAAATGGATCTATATTTTTGTAAGATAATTAAAACAAAACAAAAAGTACCAGAGGACTTGTTGAATTTATTTTGCAAATGTAGTAAGATGTCTATAATGTAACTGTTGGATTGTTATAAATTGTGCAAATTATGTGTATTATCATTGTGACGGAATGCCACATTGATGTAATTGTATAAGGAGTGTATTGATTTAAGTGGCATTTCAGATTTATTTTTGCTATGGAATATTACTCCTGTGCAGATGAGTGATGTATGAATGTGTGGACATTATTTTTGATACTAATGGTTTATGGAGTGAATCAGGATATTTGTTGTTTAGTTGGAACTGTGTGGGCAGACCTTTAGAAATGTGTGTGATTTGATCGAACTTTCAATGTGGTACACTGTGGTTGTAAAGTTAGCCTGTGATTGTACACTGTACTGAGTGAGTTTTTGAAGTGAGTTTTGCATTATAATCTTTAAGCGATCAAGTTTTCAAATTTTGTAAAGTTATTGCCAAATGTTTGAACATTTGTCTTAAGGGGGGGGAATGTAAAAGTGGAGATAATATGTATACTTAACATTCAATATTTACAATTGACAGCTCACTACGTTTCATCGTCCATCTTGTTTTTTTCACATTCGGAACCTAGTTACGTAATCGGAAGTGTTCTGAGTAACTTTAGCAGGAATTATGCATGTGCAGTTTGCCGTAACTCAGTGGTTTCGTATAGTTCGTCAGTCATAAGTAAAGTCCTTATGAGACTGCCTGGCTCTCTCTCTCTCTGTCTTTCTTCTAGGACTCGTTAGGTAATAATGTAGGGCCAGCAGTAATGTTTAGCGTTAGGGTTAGGAAGTAGTCTGTACACATGTAGTTAGAATTCCAATGTAGAATCCGTCGTCTAGCTTATAGCGAGCAGTGTAGGAGTATGCCTCGCAGCCACTAGTTTTAATGAACGGTGTTGTATAGGGTGCATGTGTGGGTGAGATATATGTTAACGTGTACTGTACTGCTATTAATTTACACTTGTTGTGTTGAATAAAAGATATTGAATTGTATATCTTTGAGTCTGTGTTCATTTGCCATACTTCATGTTCATCAATTTATAAGACCCCAATGGGCCCAAGATCAACGATCCTGGGTTAGGTTTCTTGGATAGAAACCGCTCCTTTTACAGTTGTGTGGTAATATCCAATCATAGTAGCTGTGCGCCCCACCCCCTTCCTCCTCCAATTTGTTTGACAAGTTGACTTATAAATCCTGCATTCTGGTGCATTTGAAACATAAACACGTTATATTATTTAAACATTCTAGTTTTGAATTCTATATCATCAAAGACTGAATAGTGTATTTTGCTATTTGTATGTCTTTCCATCCAATAACAGGGGGGGGGGTTAGAGTGTATAGATAGCGTTATTGTTGTGTGTACATTGTAAGGATGTAGAGTTCATAGAAAAATGTGAATCTTCATTTCAAATATCAGATGTCAAATGTATTGTTGGCCTCCGATATACACATTTGACAGTTCAATGCTAAGTGCTATAAATTGCCTGTTAAGTGTCAAGACATTCCCAATTTCAACCCCAGTTACATATATGTACATCATCATGTTTGCAAAGTGGTAGCCATTTTTTCACCCGGCATTGATATTTATATCTTACAGAACATTTGTTGTGGTTTGTCAACTTTTTCATTTTTATAAATGATATAATCCTGAACAACTCATTGAGCGCTTATCCATCTGACCTGGGAATCAATTGTTGTGTAAAAGAACAATGTAGCACACCTGGAAGCTGGGCACAATACAAGGTAATTTGGATGTTACTCATTTGAAAGCTTACTCTTTCTGGCAGGGAATGAGATGTTGAGCTCATTTTAACTAGAGTCAGTGTGTTGCCCCTATGGATAAAGAGATACAGATAAAAGAATTTGGAAATATTGCAGTACATTTTACTTAATGAGAACATTTTGCCATGA
This sequence comes from Mizuhopecten yessoensis, assembly GCF_002113885.1. NCBI lineage: Eukaryota > Metazoa > Mollusca > Bivalvia > Pectinida > Pectinidae > Mizuhopecten > Mizuhopecten yessoensis. The sequence goes on from NW_018405581.1 coordinate 131,763, forward strand.
TAACTTACAAACCCAGGTGAACAATACAAGACCTCTGTATCTCTTGTTTGCCTAACAATAGTTCTATGTCGCATTCAATTAACCACCAAAACCCCCTTTTAATGCAAAACTTACCTGGATAAATGGCTGAAGTATAATAAGTTTTACTGTACAGATAATCTATTGGGGCTTAGTGGAATGAATCATATAAACTGAATTCATTTTTCTGAGACTCCCCATTTGAAGTTGTCGGGTCATTTCTTCTTTTAATTTTATTACTATTAGAATATCAACTGGGTTTCCTCTGCATTCTTTCGAGGAACAACCTTCCCTACCTTTGAACATCAAACTATTTGAAGTGAAGTTTGAAGATCCCAGTACAAATTCTGATACAGTACTCCAAATTTTAAACTATCCAATACTTTTTACCCATGCATCAGTAATAATGATTTTAGTTTTCTCTAGCGAGGAATGATCCTTCAGAGTAAATCATACCTACTGTTTGGGAACATAACAGCCTATGCCATTCAGATCTGGAAGTGATTTTGATAGAGACTTACTTCATGATGATTTCCAGTGCGCCATCACTTGCAGGATAAGGGCATATGTGAATTTATCTTACCTGTAGTTTTATTATGTTACCACATTTATTATCTTATAACACTAAAACAGTTTTATATTTAATAAATGATTAACTTCGGTTCATCACCACAAATGGTGTTCATACTGATCCACCTTTTTTTCCTTTTTAGATATATTAAGTTGTGTTCGAAACTCTTTGCCTGTTATACTCTTGGCTTGAATATGACAATACCGCAAAATCTATTACCATCTTTTCACAGACATTGAAGTATACAATGATGTCATTGTTCTATTTTACTATTGTAGATGTCACTATATATAGTTTGTTGGTGTTTGTCGCTAGGCAGGGCAGAAATAGATTATATTTGCCGAGACTCCCCATTTGATGTCGTCAGGTCATCTCTTCTTTTAAGATAATCCTTTGTGTTAACAAAGTCCTAAGAATTTTGTATCTGTCAATTAATCAAGGTGATCACAACATTAACACTGGTGTTGACCAGACTAAGGTATCTGAACAAAATACCTGTAACCAGTGAATTGTGCTTGGATATGAAGCTTGGTAGAATAGAGATCTATCTTCTTGCTCATAATCTGAATGACTGCACCGATAGCAGGATTGTACTGAAAGAAAATAAACACAGAGTTTATATTGAAGGACAAAATGATAACTCAATTGAAATCTTATTTAAACACAATATTACGATAAATATGGGTCTAGTGATTCTCCAATTTTCTAATCTCACTAACTACCGGGTAATACAATGTATATTAAATATTTACCCCTAGGCAAAATTCAGTTTCCAATGAACAAATGTAAGCATGAAGTACCAATACTGTAAACTCTGTGACAATCACAATTTTGGTGCATTTCCTTACCGAATCATCATGGTATTTTGTAAAAAGCTCTACAAATAGGGACTGCCTCTGTTCCATCCAGCCAAACAAAAGAAATGGGGAAAAGACGAAAGTATCCAGGATGCGTAGAAGCATAGACTTAAAGTGCAAAATAGCCTAAAGACAAGAAAAAAATACATTTTTAATCAAGTGCAAATTGAATCCCATATATAACATTTGGTTTGTATTTATAATCTGAAATTCAGTTTGTATGCAACATCTAAAATATGTACAACTATTTATGAATATTAAAAAAAATGCAATATTGCAAAATATTTCTTTTGTTACCTGAAACTGACATATAGGTAACTTCAGGCCAAATTTAGTAACTAGAACACAAGAGATTTTAACATCTCTTACACAGTTCTTAGATATTGTTGTTTGAAATTTGAAATTTTAAAGCTTTTAACCCATGTTGACCTTTGACTCCCAACTAGCACTTAAAAGTTGACCTTTGACCTTATTACTGTAATGAATAAACAGATTCAAACAGCTGGTCTACATAATATACCAAAATATTATGACTCTAGTCCAAATGGTTCTTAGGATATTGTTGTTTGAAGTTTTTAACATATTTGACCCATGTGACCATGAAAGTAAGTCAAGGTAATTTTAATGAGGAAATCTTATAGCACTCCATCCCAGGTACCTACTGGCCAAATATCATGACCCTTGGCCTTATGGAACTGGAGAAGAAGATCGTTAAAGCGTTTAACCCATGTTTACCTTTGACCCATGACTAGCACTTAAAGTTGACCTTGTACTAAAAAAAAGATTTGCACTGCTGGTTTACATAACATACCCAAGTATCATGACTCTAGTCCAAATTGTTCTTAGGATATTGTTGTTTGAAGTTTTTAACATATTTGACACCTTTGACCTTTTGATGAAAAACTTTATAGCACTCTATCCCAGGTACCTACTGGCCAAATATCATGAACCTTGGTCATTCAATTCTTCAGAAGAAGTCGTTTTAGCTCACATTTCATGCCAGGTGAGCTACAATTACAAAAACACCTTCAGACCTTTCCATCCATGAAGAGGACCAGGGGTGAGTCAGTGTCTTAATTTTCATACCAATAAATCGCAATCACATGATGATAATTCCAACCAAGTTTGAATTACATCCCACTGAAAATAAGCAAAATGTACCCAAAAGATTTACTTCTCTATATAAATTATAGCACAGTATTGAACATAACCCTCTCCCCAGGGGGAAATGGGTGATCCTGGGGTAATGATATTCACAATTTTGAAAAAGCACCTTTAAACCGTTCCATCGATGAAGAGTATTTAATTCCAGCAAATCTGAGTCTGGAGCAAAATATTTCGCCAATTTGATCCCTTTTGGCCCAGCCCCTCAGGCCTTTTGGGGTTAGATCCATATTATTTACAATTTAGTTTGCCCTTGACTAAAGAACCTTCCTGCAAAATTTTTTGAAATTTTTTAATAATAGCTCACCTGTTGGGCCAAGTGAGCTAAATATACTGTTCTTCTATTGAAGGGTGAAATTAACACCAAGCAAATATTGATTTTACCACTGAAGGCCAAATATTTACAAGAATCATCTAAATGTGAAATCTTGTCCTCGCGATATTGATTTAACACATTTTGAGCATATTTTATGGTAAAAAGTGATAAAACCGTCAGACTTTGCATGATTGACTGCCCTCCTTCTTCCGAAACTAACAACTTTCGGAATGCAAAACATGTTGAGGAGTGCATGGTCATCTTATCTTGAGTGACAACTACTCATCATTAACGGGGATCTCAACTTTCACCTTGACCTAATTGATAATGGACCAAATTTAGGCAAATTCAACAATGCTTATCCAGACAAGTAGCGTATTTATGGAAAGTTGACAGACAAAAGACATGTCATGGCATAACCTCAATTAACAGTCTAATCTAATTCCGTGGTCAAGTTGAGCTAAAAATTGATTTCAACCTTTTGATCCAAAACTTAGCTAAAACAAAGCTTATTTGAAATATCATTGATCTTTTTGGGGGTTTTTTGTAACTATTTACGATCTTTCATGTCACAAAATAGTCCTTTCTTTTTTTAAAGGCAAGAGCGAATTTGAAAGCTGAAATCCAAATTCTTCACATTAACATAGAAACAAAATGGGAGATGAATCTTTGAATCTTTGAGGGGCTGTTTCCTTCCAGATCATGGGTTGTTGAGCATATTAGTATATAATGACAAATTGCACTTACAGATCTAGAGGCTGAGGCGATTGTCCTTCCCACATGATTATATAAATCCAACTTTACCATGAACATTCCTGAAAAACACAATATAAACTAAGAGATGAGATTTACAAGCAATTTTAAAGTCAGAAATTGTAAATCTTTTTAAATCAAGTGCTGGTGATGCATGGGTATGATTCCTTACTAAAGCTGACAGTGCCAGTTAAAAAGCTTTCAATTGAGATTTAACAAAACAAGAGGCCCATGGGCCTTAACGGTCACCTGAGTCCTACAGTATTAATTTTTGTTGTTGAAATATGTACCAATTTGAGTACAAAATAGTTAAGCATAACGTTAACTTAAGTTTGTCAGGACCATGAGCTGATCATTCCTAGACCGAGTTTCAGTTAAATCGGCCTATTAGAACTTGTTTTTAAGTTTGAAATAGTTATTTTCAAAATAGTGGCTGTGGCAGCCAAATCGGATTTCTGACTGACCCGAAAAAAACACACACTTTGTCAGGACCATGAGTCGATCATTCCTAAAAAGTTTCAGTTTAATCGGCCCATTAGAACTTGACTTTAAGTTTGAAATAGTTTTTCAAAATGGCAGCAGTGGCAGCCATATTGGATTTCTGATTGACCCGAAAAATAACAACACTTTGTCAGGACCATAAGTCGATCATTCCTACCAAATTTCAGTTCAATCGGCCTAGCAGAACTTTACTTTAAGTTTGACATAGTTTTTCAAAATGGCAGCCGTGGTAGCCATATTGGATTTCTGATTGACCCAAAAAATAACAACACTTTGTCAGGACCATGAATCAATCATTCCTCTAAAGTTTCAGTTCAATCAGCCCAGCAGAGCTTGACTTTAAGTTTGAAATAGTTTTTCAAAATGGCGGCCGTGGTGGCCATATTGGATTTCTGATCGACCCGAAAAATAACAACACTTGGTCAGAGAGATGTCAGTAACCTTCCCATGAAATATTAATGAAATCCCTTTGCCAGTATTTCAGCTTAAGTTGAAAATGTAAGATGTTAACTGACGACGGACGAAGACGGATAGCAATAGGTCACTTGATCAAAAGCTCATGTGGTGTTGAGGGGCTATTTGCTGTTCATAGTCTTGTTGTGCATGATTTAGCAGTTATGAAGAGACAACACAATCTATGATAAAAGCAAAAATCAAAAATTAAAAATCGTAAGATTCAACAAACAAGAGGCCCAATGGGCCTGCATCGCTCACCTGTTATGAATCTCACACTTGTAATCTTAAAAGTGGAATAAAATACAGCTACAGGCAGAATATCAGTGTTTGATTCATAAGAATCTATTAAAAGATCTAAACATATGAGGAGATTAGGTTGAAAGTGTGTCGAGGTCATTCATTTGAACAAACTTGGTAGCCCTTCATCCTAGCATGCTACAGGCCCAATTTCAGTACCTTGGGCCTTTTGGTTATTGAGAAAAAGTTGTTTGAAGATTTTACGACATTTGACCCATGTGACCTTGAAAGTGGGTCAAGGTCATTCATTTGAACAAACTTGGTAGCCATTTATCCCAGTATGCTACAAGCCCAATATTGGTACCCTGGGCCTTTTGGTTATTAAGAAGAAGTTGTTCGAAGATTTTAAGACATTTGACCCCTGTGGCCTTGAAAGTGGGTCAAGGTCACTCATTTGAACAAACTTGGTAGCCCTTCATCCCAGCATGCTACAAGCCCAATATCAGTTCCCTGGGCCTTTTGGTTATTAAGAAGAAGTCGTTCGAAGATTTTAAGACATTTAACCCCTGTGGCCTTGAAAGTGGGTCAAGGTCATTCATTTGAACAAACTTGGCAGCCATTTATCCCAGCATGCTACAAGCCCAATATCAGTACCCTGGGCCTTTTGGTTATTGAGAAAAAGTTGTTTGAAGATTTTACGACATTTGACCCATGTGACCTTGAAAGTGGGTCAAGGGCATTCATTTGAACAAACTTGGCAGCCCTTCATCCCAGCATGCTACAAGCTCAATATCAGTACCCTGGGCCTTTTGGTTATTGAGAAGTTGTTTAAAGATTTTAAGCATCTGACCCCTGTCACCTTGAAAGTGGGTCAAGTCATTCATTTGAACAAACTTGGTAGCCCTTCATCCCAGCATGCTAATGGCCAAAAATCATGAGCCCAGACCTTTTGGTTATTGAGAAGAAATTGTTTGAAGATTGTAAGACATTTGAACCCAGTGACCTTGAAAGATGGTCTAGGTCACTCATTTGAACAAACTTGGTAGAACTTTCTCCCAGCATACTATAGGCCCAATATCAGTTCCCTGGGCCTTTTGATTATTGAGGAGGAGTCATTTCAGATTTTAAGACATCTGACCCCAGTGACCTTGAAAGTGGGTCAAGGTCATTCATTTGAACAAACTTGGTAGCCATTCATCCCAGTATGCTACAGGCCTAATATTGGTACCCTGGGCCTTTTGGTTATTAAGAAGAAGTCGTTCGAAGATTTTAAGACATTTGACCCCTGTCACCTTGAGAGTGGGTCAAGGTCATTCATTTGAACAAACTTGGTAGCCATTTATCCCAGTATGCTACAAGCCCAATATTGGTACCCTGGGCCTTTTGGTTATTAAGAAGAAGTCGTTCGAAGATTTTAAGACATTTGACCCCTGTCACCTTGAGAGTGGGTCAAGGTCATTCATTTGAACAAACTTGGTAGCTCTTCATCCCAGTATGCTACTGGCCAAATATCACCACCCTGGGCATTTCGGTTATTCAGAAGAAATTGTTTAAAAAACTTTTAAGACAATTGACTCCTGTGACCTTTAGTATGAGTGAAGGTCATTCATTTGAACAAGCTTGGTAGCTCTTCATCCCAGTATGCTACTGGCCAAATATCACCACCCTGGGCATTTCGGTTATTCAGAAGAAATTGTTTAAAAAACTTTTAAGACAATTGACTCCTGTGACCTTGAGTATGAGTGAAGGTCATTCATTTGAACAAACTTGGTAGCTCTTCATCCCAGTATGCTACTGGCCAAATATCATCACCCTGGGCATTTCGGTTATTCAGAAGAAATTGTTTAAAGTTTTTAACATATTTGACCCCTGTGACCTTGAATACAGGTCAAGGTCATTTATTTTAACAAACTTGGTAGCCCTTCATCTCAGTTTGCTTCTGGCCAAATATAATCACCCTAGGCCTTGGGGTTATAAAGAAGAAGTTGTTTAAAGTAAAATATTGACGCCTGCAGACGCTGGACGGACGACGGACGCCGCACCATACCTTACCTTCGGGCCAGGTGAGCTAAAACCTCTTTCAAATCTGGGAGGCTGCACATGTATATGAAAATATGATTGCACAACTTCATGCAGAAGCCAGCTTAATGCACTCATACACTTGGAATGAACACATTTATTATACCAAACAATGAAATGGTGCTAAATGCAAATTTGTGCTTTAACTTGTGCTTTAACTTGTGCTTATAATGTGCTATGTAACTTGTGCTAAAATCTGTGGTGTACTTTTAAGCATGGGGGTAAGCTGAAATAGGTTATTTGAGTTTCAATTTTAAAAACGTTTTAGAAATATCAAGTTTTTAGCTCACCTGCCCAAAGGGCAAGTGAGCTAAAAACATCCTTAGGCCAAGGGGACTTTTTTGTATCAACGTTGGGTGTGCCCCAACTGGGGGCAGAGGGGTGGGACAGAATAGGGGTAATAGAGGTAAACATTTAAAATCCTTCATCTACAATAGGGATTAAGGGATTTATCCTAATTAGGTCTGGAGCATCCTTGGGCCAAGGGCACTCAATTTTGTATAAACAGTAGGTGTGGCGCTCCTGGGGGCAGAGGTGTTGGGCGCAATCAGGGAAATAGAGATAAAAACCTTTGAAATCCTTCTTCTACCATTGGGATTAAGGGATTTTATCCCAACTTGGTCTGTAGAATCCTTGGGCCAAGGGGACTCAATTTTGTATAAATGGTGGGTGTGGCCCCTCTGGGGCAGAGGGGTGGGGCTAAATAGGGGAAATAGAGATAAACCTTTAAAATCATTCTCCTACCATAGTGATTAAGGGATTTCATCCCAATTTTGTCTGGATCATCTTTTGGCCAAAGGGACTGAATTTTGTATAAACGGTTGGTTTGGATCTCCTGGGGGCAGAGTTGTTTGGCCCAATAGGGGAAATAGAGGTAAAAACCTTTGGAATCCTTCTTCTACCATAGGAATTAAGGGATTTTATTCCAAATCAACCTGGAGCATCCTTGGGCAAAGGGGGATTAAATTTTGTACAAACGAAGGATGACGCCCCTCTGGGTGCTGAGAGTTGAGGGTCCATTTACTATATGTCATTACTAAGCTTTTGAGCTAATAGCTTTAATATTTGAAGTTCAACACAAGTGACAACTGTCTAGATTCATTGAAACATGTTATAAAACATTCATTTACCTGTAAACTTCTAAATGATTCCCGTTTAGTTTGTTCAATATTTACATCTTAGTAGACATGTGATTGTGCCCGTGATATAGAAGTCTCCAAAGAGTGATGGTTGGTTATCATGTTTACCTGACTCGCATTAGTTAATTTTCACATTGTAAACCTTGTGATTTTGTACAATTTGAAAATTGACTGACTCGAGTAAGAAAACTTTAACATTATAACCAAAAGTCATGAGTATGAGAGAAACAATTGCCATGAATCATGATGTCACAATGGAAGATGAGGTTCAGAAGTGTTGTTAAATGAAGTCGTAACCAAAAGATTGACCAATGTAATCATGACCAGGATGTTACCCACAAGAGGTTAACCAGAATGTTTGCCAACTCCTAGCAAGTTCATGTCAAACATTTACATCCTCTTTACAGTAGATGCCATAATTCACCTATGCTTAGTTATCTTAGTTAGTGCCCTGTTCAGCCGATTTTCATGTCAAGGCAGTAATGATGACAAATGTGGTCCCTACGAAAGGGGGTTATACATAGGGTCTTCTGTGTCTTCTGGGCTTAACATTTTAATGAAGGAGGGTGGAAAGAGGTGGAACTGTTCTTGGACTATCATGTGACCAGGTAGTACAGTCGGTTAGAGCAACCACATCAAGTTCCCAGGTTTGAATTCCAGTCTTGTCACTGCATTATAGTTTTTTCTATTCATGGATTTACAATATCACTTGTATAGTAAATTTAGCATTATGTGCAGACATGAGTGGTTCGTTGTTGTGCATTGCTTACCTAGATTTTGATTCTGTGGAGATTCTGGTAGTTCTACTTCTAGGATTATACTGTATATCTGACCTCTGGTAAACACCTGTAATACACAAATGTTATGTTAGGTCGTCATCTGATGTTACACATGTATCTGTTTCTCAACATTTAAGCAGCAGGTATAAAGAAGTTCTCGGTGTTAAATACATATTCTTAAAGAGTATGACAGGTACTTAATTGCAATTTCTCAAAGTAGGGATATATATAGTGTTAACGTTGGAAACCATCACACGGTATCAAGACTGAACCAAAAACATTAAACAGCTCAATTCCATCCCTATGAACTTCTTGTGGAGTGGGTATACTGACCAAGTTAAGCAAGAAGTATTTACTCAGTTATATAGATGGTGGGCTTAAAATGATAAGCATTGTAGCTTTTATTGATTCTCTAAAAATTAGTTAAATCAGAAGGATTTTCATGTCAGAGGGGAAATGGCTTTTATAGATATTAAATATGAGGCAAAGTACCGCTCACTTGGATAACACAGCAACTATGGGAAAGTATTCTCATCCAAGATAATTCAATCTGCTCCGTCTCTCAGAAACAACCAACCCTCAATGGTCCCTTCTTTCTACCCCAATGTAGTGGGATGGATTATAAACATTTACCTCAATTTCATAGATTCTTTGTCAGTTAGATCTTTTCTCTTCTTTTCTCTTATCTATTTTGATCAGTTTGCCTGTCAGCCATCTTAATCAATCTTTTTATCAATCTCAAAAGTGAACATACACAACTCACGACCAAGGGAAACCTATATAGCTACCAATCAAATCTGAGAAAAATTCCTCCAGTAAATTCTGAGAAATTGCGATAACCAGAGACGTATATAACACATGTGTTATATACGTCTCTGCGATAACCAGGGACGTAACCAGGCGTACGCACGGACGCATGGGCTTCCACGTAATTTTTTCAAGTATACTTTTAACAAGGATCACATCGTAGAACTGTATGTGATAAACTTTAACAACTCATATTATCCTGGGCCCTCAGTGAATTCATTATCTCATTGATATTGTTTCTTTTATTGATTATTTAAAGAAAATGTTCCTTGTTCATATGGAACTAATTATTACGTCTTTGAAAAAAAATACTACAAGCCAAATATGAAAATGATAGGTATTTTATGTCTCAAACTGCACCAGAATGGGTTCCAGATTCCGAAAAAATCTCGGAACCCCCGGAACCCCCGGAACCCCCCGAACTCAGGAGGGGGTAACCACCCTCCCGAACCCACCCCCTACTCCGCGCTTCGCGCTTCGTATGCTTCCACATACTCATAGTCCTGGTTACGTCCCTGATAACCAACTTAAACTGTAACAAGATGACCGACCAATATGATTTGATATGCATAACTAAGAACAAGAGGAACCCTATGTGAAATTGCAGAAAGATCCCTCCAATACTTTTTGAGCAATCGGGCTAAAAAAAAATAATCCCAAATTCAATATTACCACCAGCCAGCCATCTTGGTTTTCCAATCATCCCCAAAATTTGAATGCGGAACTAAGAACCGTTGGGAATCTTCATGTGAAATTTGAGAAAGACTCCTCCTGAACATTCTGAGAAATAACGCCAACAAACTTTCACTCTCAAATTCAAGATGGCCATCTATTGGCCATCTTGGATTTCCCTTCTGTCCCAAAATTTAATATGCGTAACTAGGAACCATGGGGAACTTTCATGTAAAATTTGAGAAATGACCCTCTAAAACTTTCTGAAAAAACAGTGCTAACAAACTTTAACTCTCAAATTCCAGATGGCTACCTGTCGGTCATTTTGGTTTTGTGATCAGTCCCAAAACAAGATATGCATAACAAGGGATCATGGGGAACCTTCATGTGAAATTTGAGAAAAATCCTTCCAATAAGTTATGGAAAACAGCACTAACAAACTTTAACTCTCAAATTCAAGGTTTTGTGATCAGTCTAATATAACGATATACATAACTAAGGACAATGGGAAACCTATATGTGAAATTTGAGAAATATCCTTCAAATAAGTTCTGGGAAATAGCTAGCACTAACAAACTTTAACTCTCAAATTCAAGGTTGCTGGCTGTCAGACATCTTGGTTTTGTGACATGTTCATCAATTGATTTAACCTTCTCATAAACCTTCCAAAGTTATTTTGAAATTTTCAAAATTTAATTTCCTTGTTGCATCCGACCTGTTGTTCTTTAATTGTAACACCTGTGCCCTGTGGCCATTATGAATATAACAGTGTCCACAGCTCTCGATCCATCTGTGACATGGATAAAAAAGACCCCATGTGGAGAGTAGGCTTGATGTCCAGTTGGGCTGTAAATCACCACTGCCTTCAACAACATGTATAACGTACTCCCTGGGAGGGAGAAACTTTGAGTCACTGCTGTCAATCACTAGTAGGTGCTGACCAATCAGTATCCTTGACCTAGTGATAACTAACTGGACCACCCCTATCAGTCCCCAAATCTTACAGCTGACAGGCATGCAGCACCAATTAACTTACATTATGTACTCTGCAGGAAAAATGTTATACTGGTTGATTTAAATGCTTCTTTTAACTTTTTGTTTTATTCTCTTTTAATGTTTTACCGATGTTAAGATAATAAGTAGTTTTAGATTATCATGTAGCTTTAGTTTGAGACACATAGTCATAATTAGCTTTACAACATATGTATTCCCACCGGTAAACAAGCTCGGGAAGATACATAATAATTGTGAACTTAACATACTTCACAAATTTATTACTAAATGTAATTTTTAATTTATAAACATTATTATACATAAATTAACCATGGTTTATATCACCCAAATTTTATTTTATAACACTTAAAGAGAAAGAATTAATATAAAGCTCTATGAGAAAATTTACAATTTTACTAAGATAGACATATTACATTCAAAATGGTCAAAGTTTCAATCAATCAAACACAACATTTCTCTCACAATTCACGTTACCTCATCTTCTCCTTCCTTCAGCAAAGATATATTGGCAGTTGGAAAGGAGCATATCCCCACACCATCCTCACCTACACTGAAAACAAGGCAAAATAGTCAACAATATAACCGAAGTCATAAAGTAAAGTTTCAGAAATTATTCGGATTGCATATTTTGTTTTCTATTACATGTTTAGGTCCAGGACAATATGTCTAAGTAAGGAAATCTCTGTACTTACACCACAGGCACTGCATGGTCTCGTCTGTCAATAAGGTGACAGCACTAGCAGGTTTTTCCATTAATTTTGGATGGAGGCTTTTTTCTCATTTTGGAAAGAAAACTAAAGAGGGCCAATGGGTCTGCATCGCTCACCTGCTATTAATCTGACACTTGTAACCTTAAACCTGGACAAAAGTCAAATACATTTAAATGGACTTGATAAAGGGGCATGTCTACTTGTCAGTCTAGGTACCTCACTTATGTAACCCTCTCTTCCTATCCTTTCTCCCTCTCGTACCTGCTACTCCTCATTTTAGTGTGTCAAGACCTCTGTTGGAAAAATATCTTTTTGATTTTGTTTTAGAAAAAAATAAACAAAATGATGAATTAACAAGAGGCCCATGCAGAGGGCCTGTATCCCTTGATAATAAAGCAACCATGGGAAAATATTCTTATTACATAAAATACCTCCAATGGTTCAGAAGAAGAAGGATTTTAAAGATTTCAACCTCAAATTCCCCTATTTGGCCCCCACACAACTCTGCACCCAAAGGGGCCGCACCCTCCATTTACACAATGTTTTCTCCCTTCACCCAAGGATGCTCCAGGTCAAATATGGATGAAATCCCTCAAATGATACAGAGAAAAAAGGATTTTGAAGACTTAAACCTCAAATTCACCTATTGGGCCCACAACTCTGCACTCAGAGGGACTATACCCTCCATTTACACAAAATTTAGTCCCCTTTGCCAAACGATGCTCCAGGTCAAATATGGATAAAATCCCTCCAATAGTACAGAAGAAGAAGGATTTTAATGATTTTAACCTCAAATTCCCCTATTGTGCCCTGCCGCTCTGCATCCAGAGGGTCCAGCGTTTATACAAATTGAAACCCCTTTGCCCAAGGATGCCAAATCTAGTCAAAATCAAAAAAGCTATTCAGGATTAGAACTATAGTAGCGTTTTAAGGAAAAGTTGACAGATGGACAGACGCCACAGTACAGCATAAGCTCGGACCAGGTGAGCTAAAAACACAAGTACTGTAATGAATTTCAGTGATTTATTATGCATGTATAAGATCTCGCAACATTTTGATCTGTCCTTCAGATTGGTCATGGGCAGAGACACGTTCAAGCCCGAAATTTCCACGACCCTTTATGAAAGTTCCTGATCAACTAGAATCCTATGATTATGAAACAAAATTGATGCTGAACTTTGATCATCAGCAAATGCAGCAATATATAAATTTCTTTGAATTATGAGAATTAACAAGAGGCCCAGGGGCCTTAATAGCTCACCTGGTATTTTATTTTCAATTTAAAACCTGCCGAGTACCATACCAGTTTATCAAAGGAGTAAAATCTGTTTGGGTGGGTAAGACACCAAGAACATGAGTGCATTCTTCATGTCAAGCAATTTTGTACATAGTTATGGGGATTTCAACTGTTTCTATGTAATTGCCCAGGGAGGTAGTCTCCAGGGGTTGGTCTGTACCTACGAACCAGTCCTGGTAGCATGAATGGTTTGTTCTTTTCATGTCTAGCAGTTATTTGGTTATGAGGTGAAGAAAAAATCCCTTCATTCAAATTGAAGGAGAGGGATTTTAATAATTTACCTCCTTTTCCCCTATTTGGCCATACCCCTGATCTTCCCCACGGGGATGGGGACACACACACACTGTATAAATATTTACTGTACGAAAGTACCACTTGCCAATGGATCCTCTAGACCAAATTTTGTTGAAATCCCTTTATTCATTTGGAAGGAGAAACATTTTAAATATTAAGCTCCGTTTCCCCTATTCAGCCCCCAGGGGGACCAAGCCCTCCATTTTATAAAATTTAGTTGTCTTTGCCTTCTTCTTTCCCATTTAGATTCAAATTCTTGATGTGGAATGATAACGAATCTGTGCGTATGACCAGACTTGGTCAGATAAAAACCACAATGGCACTATTTACAATTTAAAACAATCACAGTTAGTATGATGACATGTCTGCACAGTAAGGAGAGATAAGCCCACCCTTAACTGTTCTAAAGATGTGCAGATCATCCTCAGGTGTGTGGGTAGAAGATTCCACGATGTAATTGTCCTAGGAAAGAATAAGAATTTGTGGTTATCTCTTTTTGTGGTTATAGGCCTGAAAATATTGATGTTGCATGTTTGAGAGTCAGACTTTGATGCCTATTGTTGATTAACTGGAGATGGTAGGGATCCCAGATTGGGGCTGCATGCTCCAGTGTTGGCTGAATGACTGCACAATAGACATTTGCTTTGATTTCAGGCTTACACTTAAGTTACATCTGATAAACCCTAGCGACATGAATTGTGCAGCACTTATCAACATTAAAGGACATCTGCCAGGTCTTCTCCCAATTTTCCAAGGTCATAGGTCATGTTGGAGACTCTGTTGGTGTTGTAAGGTTCTAATAGGACAGTGAAGGAGACAATCGTCTGCAAATAGCCAGGCAGTGGATGAGATATAGTTAGGCAAGTCATTAATGAAAATAACAAGGGACCTAACACTGTACCTTGAGGTACTCCAGAGTCCACAGAGCATAAAGAGGATCGGGTACCATCAAGTACTACTCGTTGTGCACGATTTGATAAAACGTCCTGTATCCAATGAATATGGAACGCTAAATTAATTAAAGATAGGTTAAATAATTCAATTGAAGATAGGTTCAATTCAATTGCATATATCTTTAAATAATTAAAGATAGGTACAAATATTTGTACCGATATCCTATTGAATTGCAGCTATCTTCAATTGAATTGAACCTAGGTATAAATACAATTTAGATTTAGATACAATGGAGATATAGGTACAATTCAATTGAAGATAGGTCTAATTTGTCATATTTGAACCTACCGGGGTATAATTCAATTGAATTGAACCTATTTTCAATTGAATTGTACCTATCTTCAACTATTTGGCGTTCCATAAATAAGCAGTGTTAATTCCAATTCCGTAATATTTGAGTTTTAGCAGTAGACGATTATAAGGAACTTTATTGAAAGCTTTAGAAAAGTCCAAAAGAATGATGTCTGTTTGAGTGCCAAAAGATGTGTTTTGTGCAAGTCCCTTTGCCTGCAGGTTCTCTTAAGCTTGACCAAAATTGATTAAAATTTAAGATCTCTCCATTTGTATTGAAGGAGAAAGATTTTAAAATAGTTTTCTCCATTTACAATATTGGGCCCAGCCAACCCTCTGTCCCAAGGGGGCCACACTCTCTATTTATACAAAATTTAGTCTGGCTTGCCTATACTGATGATCTATAACAAATTTGATGATAATCCCTTTACTCACACAGAAGGACCGAGAAAGCTTTAAAAAGATTTATATAGTACTTACAACTTATCATCATTACAGATCACATTTTTGCATCGAGCATCTGTCAATCATTTATGTACCTTTTTCATGTACGGTTAAATTAAAACAATTCTGTTGTTCAGATACTAAAATATCTTTATAGTCCTGGATCAGGTTTTTCGTCCGGGAACGGCCTACAAGATTTACCCCGACCATTTAAGGAGGCTCCACACTTTCACAATAAACCAGGAAAATTTGTTGAAACTTTCATATAATGGTTATGCAACTATGTCGAGTTGATTTCATGAAAATCTAAGCATTTGTATATCTATGTACTGTAAAGCGCTTTAGAGTGGCTTATGTTAGCTAAATAGGGCGCTATATCAAATGTTGTATATTATTATTATTATTTCAATAGTTTTGGGACTTTATTATATATACAGAGTACCATAAAATTGAGTTTTCGTCCATTTTAATATTTTCCGTGTTTTTTGTGTGTTGCATATTGTTGGAATAATAACAACAATATAAAAAGAAGCATTGCTAATAAACTCTACAAATATTTTATTGATCGGAAAATATATAAAACATGTTACACAAGGAGCTTTTTATTGAAATTGTACAGATGAAAGTGATTATCTACAAGCTAAAAGCAAACAGGACACAAAGATCTATATATAAAGAGTGGGAAATTGAACAAAATATACGTAGCCTTTATAATCATTATTTTACATTTTACAATCACTTTGATCCTGGTGAGAGTTGTCTTCCTTGAAAAAAATCGAACTTTTTGCAGAGGAATGAAATTTACACAATGACAGTTATCTCTTTTTACGTGTACGTATGTATCAAAATGATGTAAATAAATTAAAATTATGATATCAAAATTGTCATTTTATTGTTCTTTATGTACACTTTGGACATAATTCCACAGCCCTCTTAGAACGCACGATATATGAACATGTCGGGAACATGTGACCAGAGCCAATCGCATGGTATGCTGTTCTCACGACTATGCACCCACACATGCATTTTCAAAGGGATCTTCATATTTTACAAAACACTATTTTCACAGGTCAGTAAGTGCATTGCATTTGTAAAAAATATTAAATTGACAGAGGGAAACTCGCTCAACAGCAATATTTGTATCGACATCGAGCTTGTGAACTCGTGTAAGCATGTGATTATATGCACATGTGAGGTCGGTACACAAATCCCATCATTCCGCATTCAATCACGGAATATTAGATTAGATCTATACAGTCTGTGGTTTCATATGTGACTTTCTTGAAGTCGTCTGGTCTTATGTCAAGGTCTCAATTACCGTGAGTTAGTTTATGTCATTGTATGGGAAGCTTTATATGTGTGATTACACATTTCCCAACAAAATCTCGATATTTGGTGTTGACATATCATCGTCATGCATGTGTACTAGTGTTTACCAGGTGTTACTATAATCATAGACTTACAATAGATCTAATCTAATTCCGTGCTATAATTTACACTGCAGTATTGAAATGCGCGATACGCAATACGGAAATGACGGCATATGGTGTACATGCACATTTTGTTGGAGATAATTGAGTCGAAGGTGTACTTTTTCGGAAGTACGTCACAAAAATGGACCTGATGACGATGTCGATGTGTGTGGAGCCACCTTAAAATAGTTCTAAATGAAATAAACCCCCGATCTTTAACATATTTGTGGCTTGAATTTGTGATGTAGAATGCATATTTATGTCAAATCTCGTGAAAAAATGCCAATTTAAAGCCCATTTCCCTCCTTTTCGGTAATTCAACTCGAATCCGGTCCGGTTACGACTCGACTACTGTAATTACCTGAACTCGAGATGTACGGGTTTCACCCGAGATCGTGTAGGTACGTACGTGTAGTAGAAACTACCATACATAAAGACTGAAAGCCATAATATTACAATGAAAACTGTCCATATGTATAAAACGGATGTCACTTTGCCCTGTACGTAATTAAAACGCCTTTGTAAACCGATTTTAATCCGATCGGAATAACTACGAATGAACTTCAGCATCACGACCACCGACCTCTTTCTGGTTCAATGTATTTTGTAAACAGAAGCCATATTTTCGTAATTTACTTTCGTTATTCTTTTGAGATCATATTTGAATATTTCGTATTGTCTTTTTGATATAATACAAATAATTTCAGCCAGACGTATTTTAATCATCGTATGTAGAAGAGTCTAATACTCATTCTTAAATTACGAATATGTCGTTACACCACAATGAGAAGTCCGCCATATTCAGTTGCAACTACTACTAGATCTAGGACCTAAGGATCTATTGTGAAAGATATTTTGACGTGAAAGTGTGCACTTTAAAACAAAATCTTGACATGTTGTGATCGAAAATATTGTTTGACAAGTCTTTTGTCGACGAGGTAAGCATATGATTTACATGTGACATTGAATTAACAAGTATTTACTTTTCGACATGTAATGATGTACGTAATAATATACATTGGTCATTGTTATAAAGCACCCTGTCATGAACACGTACAGGGACCTGATAATCTTAGTAATTTTACATGTTTTAGTGGTTGAGATCGACTTTTGGTGAAAATGCCATCCCAGTGTTTATATATATATACGAGAAGGGTAGAAATCTCTCGATGTCGAAAAGTCGACCCCACCTAATTTTCTTAAATCAAAAACAAAATTTCTAGTTTGGGAAAAAATGCTTGGTTATACATTGCAAAGATGTAAAACAAATGGACACATAGTAATAAAATAAATTAAATGAATAAAATAATAATAAAAGCAAACACTTGCACAAATCTGAAGAAGCAGCATCAACACACATATAATTGGACATGAAGCAAAGTGGACCACATGTACATTTACTACACACTGCGGCACACATTACAAGAGCAAATGGGGCCATCCCAGGTCTGGACCAATCTCCTAAATTCATTGTACCTGTCTACTTTTCTGAGTTGATTGGGGAGACTGTTCCACACCTGGGCCGCCTTGTGGGAGAAACACTTGAATCCATACCTTGTAGTGTTGACCCTAGGTAATACAGCTGTATTCTCTTGTCTGCAATTAAAATCAGTTACCTTTATTTCAATCATATCATGAATAAAGCGTGGAGGGATTTTCTTAACTATTTTATATACTTCACACGCCAGGTCTCTTAAACGTCTTATGTGTAGTAAATCAGAGTTTGATTTTTGGACTAAAAGTTCAAAGGAAGACGAAAAATCACTATATATGCAATACGTAGTGATCTTTCTTGATTTTTTTCCAGAAATGCCATACAAGAGGGCAATAATTAAAACTTGAAAGAATGAATGAGTTGTAAATAATTTGTCTCCCTTCCCTAGACAAATATTTACCTAACCTTTTCATAATTACAGATAATTGTCTGGAGGCTTTTTTACAGAGCTCTGAGATGTGATAGTCAAAGTTCAATAAGTAATCAAAATTTACACCTAGTAATTTGACATATTTTTCACAATTAACCCTTTCAACACTGTAGACCATAATGGACGCGTCCAGATCAATGCATGGTAGAGTCTACTAAAGTTACATAGGGGTGAAAGGGTTAAGAGATACATCTCCAATATCAAGAGATTTGATTTTGTCAAATGATCGTTTTCCAATGCTGATTGCCTGAAACTTTTCAGGATTGGCTTTCATATCATTTTTAATAAACCAATCAATAACATGAGTACAACCTTTTTCTAAAATTGATTTTGAGATAGTAGGATCCTTATGGTTGTAACCTATAGTATTATCATCTGCATAGTTGTTAAGAGATGAATCTTCAATACAATCAAAAATATCATTTATAAATATGTTGAAAAGAAGGGGGCCCAGGATAGATCCATGGGGAACCCCTTTAAGAATACCTGACCAGGTGCTGCAATTTGAAGCCAGTTTCACCTGCTGACCAGGTAGCTGGACATCAGGCTCACTGCCTGACTGTCTATAACCCATATGCTTCCAGCTTCCTGAGCAGCAGATTGTGGGAGAGGCTGTCAAAGGCCTTGGTTAAGTCCATAAGCATGGCAGGGCCAAGCGCCAATCCTCCACCAATCTCAACAGGGTCATTTGGCATCCAAAACCTGGTCTGAAAGCACCTAGAAATGGATGGAATATATTTTCAAAAAATTCAGAAAGTTGTCGACTAATGGCTTTTTCAAATAGTTTTGAGATATAAGGAAGGATGCTGACAGGCCTATAATTCTGCTTGTCAGTGTTATAGGCCTGGATACTTTTTCTTTCGAAAACCTCCTATATGCAAGAGGAATGTATTCTCCTTCCTCTGACAAGATCTCTGTTTCCTCAAAAAAAGCATGCCATTTCAGAGTTTCAAAGTTTTTCGCAGTCATTGAGACACTTTTTTGTATATATGAGGTTGACATCAGCCTAATGTTGAGACCCGCAGTTGGCTGGAAGCGCAGCCATAAATCCATTTAAACTACCAGCGAGCCTACACTGCATGTTTCGGCACGAGGCTGCAGATGTCAACCTGGTTTAGTAGCCATCTTGCTTTCACATGTGTTCAATGGATGAAGTTAGCTAACAAACGTAAAAGCAATAAATGTTTGTTTTGAGTTTTTTTTGTAAAGAAGCCTTGAGCACACATCAATATTAAGCTTCTAGGGATGACTTTTGTGTGTATTTTTCACTATTGCAATACTGTTACTATTAGGGAAAACACTTGCGATAGTTCAATTATTGTGGTATACTATCACGACAGTAATCCAATAGTATTGGATACTTCAGTTACCCAAGTTCTTTCTGTTATTTCTCTGTTTGTTCGTTGGTATAAGGTCATTTTTGTCTTAAATATGGAAGTTAGTCACCATGCTGTCTGCTAGCGTGTTTATCAAATGTTCCCACAACACTGAGTATAGAGTAATAAATTACCGTAACAGTTATGCAATTAAAACACACAAAAGACTGAGACTGGTAATATATAAACGTGACTACTTGACTCCTTGTGCTAGTGCAGCCATGTGCATCTTAATGATATCGACTGAATTATCAGTACTCATAATTGCATGGTGTGAGTTTTGAAACTATCAATTGTTTAGCATATTATTGACGATTGTTATCGAGTTTATGAATTCGAAGTTGCCATCGATTAATCAAGCCGAGAGGTGTACAATAGCAATCTTTCGATAGTCTGTAGTGTTATAACTTTAATTGAAACTTAATTAAACGTTTAAATAAAAACACATCATTTTATTTTATAAATTTAACCCACTTCTGCACAAAAACCGGTATGTTTTTTTGGTATATGGCCATATTGCCCGCATAACAAGCAAGGCAAAATAATAACTGTAGCTCCAAGTAGATCCACTATCGCGAACACAGTCATTAAAGGAATTAAAACCTTAAAAACAAACAAGGATATGCTAAAGGTATCCCAATATTTATTTACATAGACAAATGTTCATGGACAAATTCTATGCTTGTTTCAAGTTGCATGTGACATTATCAAGAGTGCAACTCCACATCGTGAAATGTTCCTAATATTGTGATGCTAGTCTAAACACAAAAACATTGTCAAATGATATATCGATCAAACTGAATTGAGTAGATGCAGTAGACACACAGAATGTTATTTCCGAAGAATGTAGCAGGACTACATGCATGGTAAATGTTTATAGACTACCAAGACTGGTATCCTAGACCACCTAGGCTGGTATCCTAGACCACCTAGGCTGGTATCCTAGACCACCTAGGCTGGTATCCTAGATCACCTAGGCTGGTATCCTAGACCACCTAGGCTGATATCCTAGACCACCTAGGCTGGTATTCTAGACCACCTTGGCTGGTATCCTAGCTGTTAGCTAGCTTATTGCAACCCTTAGGTCTTATCTATACTAACACTACTACTCAGTTGGTGTTTCGGTGGTGTAAGACACTGTGTCATAGTGGGTGAAATTAAAATCCTTTATTGTGGGAGACTAAGGATCATAATAGCTGACGCAAACTATAAATATTAAAGGGCTGTCTTTTAAATGTTGGGATTCAAGATGGCCACTATGGCCTCTTATTGGCTGAGACATTAAAAACATCAATGATAGAAGGGCCATTAGTATATGGCTTACATTTTTAGTTGTTTTTTAAGCAATCATGGGGGATGACAACCCTGACCAGAAGCACTACCCAGGTATAACATCTCCAATCAGTTTGGACAAACCCAAGCCTCTGGACCTCAAGTTGTCTGCGAAGCTGGAAGAGAGCATGCGACCATATGGAGTGTTTGAAAGTGATGAGCAGTTGGCGCACAGGTATATATTATAAGATTTGGACATGGCTATTTAATTTACAAACATTTGAAAGATCATATCAAAACATTGATAATACTTATGCAGTACTGCCAACTTTCAAAGACATCAGTAGGGGAAATTTAATCCCCTACCACTGGAAACTTCTTTAAGGGTGATGATTAAAATTCAAATGAGTACTTGGTTCGTTTTTTTGTAGAAGCATAAAACTGAAATTTAGGTTTGGCAGCATTTTGGATTCTGGCTAAATGTCCCCGATGGAAAATCAATCTCCACTTGCCACATATGTTTCGTAGATGTAAGTCACAAGTCAAACATGGCGACGCATTTGATGAGGAAGCATAACATTTCGTCATCCTGTATCGTATCAAAATGTATCGTATCGTGGGTAGATATCATGATACGTATCATATTGTGGCATAGGTGTATCATTACAGCCCTACTGAAATTCTCAAAAGACAAATATATTCAAACTAACAATGCTGTTCAGAATGACCTGTCTTTCCTAATCTTTGAGACGCTAAATAATATAAATTACTGCAGGACTTTGATGTATATTTGGTTCGAAACAGAGTTTTTCTGAGTAAAATGCTCAATATCTTAGTTTGTGCTCTTTCTTTTATTGTGCAGAATGGATGTTTTACACAAGATCAATAACATTGTTAGGGAATGGATCAAAGAAGTTAGCAGACAGAAGGTAAATACTACTACTGTTAAAATTACAAGTTAATCACTGAAAAAGATCAATAATTGACAGGAACGATCAAAATATACATATGTAATGTAGTCACTTCCTTAATATCACAAGCATAAGATTTAATATACTTTTGCTTTTCAAAACAAAGAATCGAATGGGTTAAAAGAATCAAAAGTAACAGGTCTCTCATTTTGACTGATTATGCCATGATTTCTATCCTTATAGAGCAACATTCCTGAGAGCAAGATAGACACTTTTGGTGGAAAAGTCTGCACTTTCGGATCATATAGACTAGGAGTACACACAAAAGGTCAGTGATTGGAATGAAAGTACAGTAGATTTACATTCCGTCTGTCCTTCCTTCTGTTCGTCCTCCTGTTCGTCCTCCCATTAGAGAAGTTTGTCTGGGACAAATAATATTCTAATAAACTTTTTTTTTTTTGCTTAGTCAAAGAAGGAAAAAGTCGGTACATGGGGAAAAAAATTATAATAAGTGATTTATCATAATAACCGATACCATAATAAGTGGGTTCCACTGTACAGACAAAACGTTTAAGGTTGGAATTGGATTTGGACTACACACAAAAAGTCAGATTTTAGAATTGGAGTATGCATAAAAGGTCAGATTTTTGAATTGTAATACCTACACATAACGGCCGGAGTTTGGAATTCTAGTATAGACAAAGGAAGATGAGTACAGTAGAATTGGCCTGATACTAAAAATAAAGGGCATGTCTCGGATAATCATTAAGATCATTTGAACCTCGCAAATAGTTTTTTTTGCTTGAAACCTGTGTTAAATTAAATATCCCCTACTCTGTAACAAAAATACTCACGTTTTATCATAGGTCATTCAGGTGGATTATCACAAAACTTACACATGTGCTGAATACAAAAATAGACTACATGAAAAGCTAGCTTTTGTTGCGTAGACAAAGATTTGTAAATGGCCAAAACTAGTCTCAAACCAAATTCATTATATTTTTCTTGAAAAATAATGAAGCCCACATAGTCCAGTTCATCATGTATATACCCATTTTAGTGCTGATATTTTAAAAAAGTTTTGATACACGTAATATTAAAGGGGTTATTAATTGTACAAAATTATCATCCATGGCCACCGTATGCTACTGAACTCTGCTACCTTATACACCAATTTTAACACCAGATTAAAACCTCTTTAATGTCTGGAAAATGACACAATGAACATTACAATGCATCCGTTTCCTTTCTCCCTTCAATAGTGACTGAGAAATAAGAATTTTCCTGACAGGTGGATTTTTACCAATTCTGCTCTCAAACTACCAACAAAGGGAGGTTATCTGAAATTTTGAATAAGTTTGGTATCCATGAATAAATTTTATTTCGGTGAAATATGATGCTTTGAAATCATGTGCATGTGAAAAACAAAACAGTACAGTGATACTATAATGTTTTAGAGTTGTTTAATGATGTCATAGTTACTGTGATGTCATCATAGCTATGACATCATCAATGTGCAGGAAACAGACCACAGAGTATCTAAGACTGTACAGACAATTAAGATACCCCTCAAGGGTTCAATGACCATCGTTAGGCAGATAAAGAGACCATGATGACGGACAGTAGAGAATCTGAGATTAATGACTAGTCATGTATAATTATATAGATACACAAAGAAAACATCACATAAAAAAATGGTCAGTGATTGGAACTTGTGTGGTACATTGCTTTTAAAATATGTATCTCAGGGATCATTCTCAGTAATGAAGTTAACTTGGTTAGCATTTAACAAATCATAAACAGAATTTCTGCATTGTATGCACATACAAAAATCACTTGCATATTTGATGATATTATTCCAAATTTGATATTGCATTTAATTTACTTTAAAGCTGACAGGATGTACAATGTACTCGATACACCTAACATCAGATGTACTCGATACACCTAACATCAATGACAGGTGGGCATATCTACACGAGGAGTTTAACCAGTCAGTGTTAAAACTCCAAAGAAAGCTCTATGTGACAGGTCATATGTTTTTGACAAAGCTCCCTGTCAATGATGCAAATTAACACTGACCTTTTGTGTGTATTTAATATCCATGCACTGACCTATTATATGTATAATCATAACTCAAAACAGGTTCAGATCACCATCCTACTATGATATATGTGCTTGCTAGGCATGAAGAGATGACCATTATCATGCTTACAGGATTACAACTTTCAAACAGTTTAGACCCACATCTTATAACCATTTACAATTGCTGAGTATATTGAGACAAATAAACATATGCTACCAGGTTGACTCCAGGGTTTACCCACTACATTTAATTAGAATATTTGTTCATGGTTGCTCAAATAGCCAGGTGAGCCATACTACTTGTTCTATTTGTGTCTTTCAAATTACAGTGGAACCCACTTATTATGATATCAGATATTATGATTACCATCTAATTATAATATTTTTCCATGTACCAAATGTTTATTTGATTGGTCAGACGTGGGATCCCATTTATTACCATTTTTTTTTCTCTCTGTGAATGGATCTTTATAAGTTAAAAACTCCTGGACAATAAGTCCAACTAATTGTACATCACCCCAGGTGATTGTTACACAGTACGCAGGTTGTCTGTCCGGGTAAGTTCACACAGCACGCAGGTTGTCTGTCCAGGTAAGTTCACACAGCACGCAGGTTGTCTGTCCAGGTAAGTTCACACAGCACGCAGGTTGTCTGTCAAGGTAAGTTCACACAGCACGCAGGTTGTCTGTCCAGGTAAGTTCACACAGCACGCAGGTTGTCTGTCCAGGTAAGTTCACACAGCATGCAGGTTTTCTGTGTCCAGGTAAGTTCACACCTTCCTTCACCCCAGTCAGTGGAAAACAATAGATTAACCTTCGCATGCTGGTCATATATTTCAATCTTGGAAAAAACATCTACAGTAGTTAATTGCTATCTAAAATACACTCTAGGTCTGTGTGTCAAATGGAAATGATTAGCCCTACTGACCATTTTCCAGCACAATTCTTATTAGAAAACAATCATGCAATTTCTATTTATTCACGGTTACCTTAACATGTCATGTGAGAAAACCATGCCAATTTCATTTGAAGGAAAGAAATGGTGTTTTTTTTATTATTCAAACAATAGTTTCCATATCGCATTGCAGGTTGACTTCCCTGTGTCTCCGTTTCCTGACAGCATGGTGCCGGAAATCAATCAAAGTTAACATAATTGTTGTAATGAACTGACGATCATTACTGATTTATTTACAATGTACACTCTTTTTCACCGAAAATAATTTTTGATAACATAAAAAAGAGAATAATTGGCGTTTATGGTTGTTATTGTTTCTATATATGCAATTTGCTTTCACCATCAATTTGCTTTCACCATCAATTTGCGAGGTAAGTGATTGTCGCCTGATTGAAATTAACATAGCGCAGCAAAACATTATGACGTTTATGGGACAAAATTAATAAAACATTCTTTGGGAAATCAGTAAATCATGACTACTTATATCACTTCTTACAACCTGTTGACTGTTGCATCACAGTATTGTTAGCTAGGATGTAGTATCGTTACCTATAGTTCCAAGAAATTGCTCAAAGTCATTTGAAAGTGAAAGTAAAATTTCCATACCAATCATTTCGACAGCAAATTGCAATTTTTTCTCGGATTTTTCCAACACACTGATATAAATATTTATTGTCAATATTTTAATTATTACAATATCAATTTGTATTGATATTTTCCCATGTTTCTACATATCTATATGTCTGATGATTATAGGAACATCTTACACCCGGTTCAGACAACCTAAATACAATCAAAAACAGCCTGATCGTTTGTTATACTTTTAAGTAATATATTATGATATTCTCCTCTCACAACAGTACTAATGTTTTGTCTCATGCAGATGGTGATCTATACCAACACATCGGTAAATTGCTTAGGATGATGTAGATACCCTGTGCACAATCAGAAATATTAACTTGCATATGTTGCATGTGGTGGTAACAGTGTACATATTTTATTCGTGCAGGTGGGGATATAGATACCTTATGTGTGGCCCCCAGACATGTGGAACGATCAGATTTCTTTTCTTCATTCTATGAACTGCTGAAACAGCAGGAAGAAGTGAAGGATTTGCGGGTTAGTATGTGTGAAACTACAGAAATGGCAACACTGCAGGCAGTGCTTTCCATTGTATACTTACATGGAACCTCATTATTATCACTCTTATTATCATAATTATACCTATGTATGCCTTTGCATGCCTATAAATAGAGTTAAGGTTCATAATTTTTCCAAAACAATGTTTAAAAAAAGAAATCATAGGGTTTTTTCACCCAAATATTACCTGCACATTATACACGAGTCATACAATTTGTGAATACAGTTATATACTGGTGTATTGTCGCATATGACAAAATTTTACTGTTTATAACAGTAAATCGTTCAGAACTCAATTATCTTGATTGAAATGTGCATATACACTGTGTCGTCATTTCCATATTGCGTGTCAGGCATTTCAATACAGTAATGTAAATTATAGTAACACCGGGTAAACAATAGTACATGTGTGCAGTGTTCTCCCCAGAAGCATGGTATTTCAATATTGCTGTTAAAGCAGCACTCTATGTAAAATCAAAGCAGCATGGTAACTTTAGATTTACTATGAATATATAGCAGAGAAGATCTAGGATAGATAGTGTAAATTATAGTAACACCGGGTAAACAATAGTACATGTGTGTGGTGATGATATGTCAACACCGTAGTGTAAATTATAGTAACACCGGGTAAACAATAGTACATGTGTGTGGTGATGATATGTCAACACCGTAGTGTAAATTATAGTAACACCGGGTAAACAATAGTACATGTGTGTGGTGATGATATGTCAACACCGTAGTGTAAATTATAGTAACACCGGGTAAACAATAGTACATGTGTGTGGTGATGATATGTCAACACCGTAGTGTAAATTATAGTAACACCGGGTAAACAATAGTACATGTGTGTGGTGATGATATGTCAACACCGTAGTGTAAATTATAGTAACACCGGGTAAACAATAGTACATGTGTGTGGTGATGATATGTCAACACCGTAGTGTAAATTATAGTAACACCGGGTAAACAATAGTACATGTGTGTGGTGATGATATGTCAACACCGTAGTGTAAATTATAGTAACACCGGGTAAACAATAGTACATGTGTGTGGTGATGATATGTCAACACCGTAGTGTAAATTATAGTAACACCGGGTAAACAATAGTACATGTGTGTGGTGATGATATGTCAACACCGTAGTGTAAATTATAGTAACACCCGGTAAACAATAGTACATGTGTGTGGTGATGATATGTCAACACCGTAGTGTAAATTATAGTAAAACCCGGTAAACAATAGTACATGTGTGTGTTGATGATATGTCAACACCGTAGTGTAAATTATAGTAACACCCGGTAAACAATAGTACATGTGTGTGTTGATGGTATGTCAACACCGTAGTGTAAATTATAGTAAAACCCTGTAAACAATAGTACATGTGTGTGTTGATGGTATGTCAACACCGTAGTGTAAATTATAGTAAAACCCGGTAAACAATAGTACATGTGTGTGTTGATGGTATGTCAACACCGTAGTGTAAATTATAGTAAAACCCGGTAAACAATAGTACATGTGTGTGGTGATGATACGCCAACACTCAATATCAAGATTTTATTTGGAAATGTGTAAATTATAGTAACACCGGGTAAACAATAGAAAATGTGTGTGGTGATGATATGTCAACACCGTAGTGTACATTATAGTAACACCGGGTAAACAATAGTACGTGTGTGTGGTGATGATATGTCAACACTGTAGTGTAAATTATAGGAACACCCGGTAAACAATAGTACATGTGTGTGGTGATTATATGTCAACACCGTAGTGTAAATTATAGTAAAACCCTGTAAACAATAGTACATGTGTGTGTTGATGGTATGTCAACACCGTAGTGTAAATTATAGTAAAACCCGGTAAACAATAGTACATGTGTGTGGGGATGATACGTCAACACCGTAGTGTAAATTATAGTAACACCGTGTAAACAATAGCACATGTGTGTGGTGATGATATGTCAACACTGTAGTGTAAATTATAGTACACCCGGTAAACAATAGTACATGTGTGTGGGGATGATACGTCAACACCGTAGTGTAAATTATAGTAACACCGTGTAAACAATAGTACATGTGTGTGGTGATGATACGTCAACACCGTAGTGTAAATTATAGTAACACCGGGAAAACAATAGTACATGTGTGTGGTGATGATATGTCAACACCCTAGTGTAAATTATAGTAACACACGGTAAACAATAGTACATGTGTGTGGTGATGATACGTCAACACTCAATATCAAGATTTTATTTGGAAATGTGTAATCATGTGTAAAAAGATATAAATTGACTCAGGGGAAGGCACTGACATGAGACCAGTTGACTTCAATAAGGTCATATATGAAACACAATTGCAGACTGGTGTGTTTTGTGTTCGGATCTCACATGTGTGTATCACCTCCTTACACTAGTTTATAAGCTTGAGGTCGTTACGATTTTTATTAATTAACTATGTAGATATTGCTGTAATATGTAATAAACGGCCCGTGCAATATAATCAACAATCACAGCCAATATCGGAATTGTTACACTAAAGTCGGCCAATATTGAAAAAAGTCGGCCTTTATGGAAAATATTGGCCGACTTTTGACAAACTCGGCCAATACGAGAAAACGCGCGTAATCGAAGGCGCCTGGTAAACCGTTTGAAACTCACCAGTAGGAATTGTTACAAAATGTCGGCCAAGATTGAAAAAAGTCGGCCTTTATGGAAAATATTGGCCGACTTTTGACAAACTCGGCCAATAGGAGAAAACGCGCGTAATCGAAGGCGCCTGGTAAACCGTTCGAAACTCACCAGTAGGTAACCCCTTATCCTACGAAAAAAAACATGTTCCTGGCGCAGACGATAACATACATACATGTCTATAAACAGACAAAAATGTGACAAATGTTCAATTTAAATTTGTTATTGTTTAACAAACAATAAACTAAAGTTATTTTCTGATTAAACATGTAAGAATTACCTGTTTCGTTGTTTTTATATCTACATAGTTAATTAATAAAAGGGTCAATAATTAGCTAATTACATATTTGCCCAGTTATTAGGCCCCGGTCAGTCATATTGGCCCTTGGCCTGCGCCCTCGGGCCAATATGACAGACCTCGGCCTAATAACTGGGCCAATATGGAATTAGCTTATTATTAACCCTATATTATGAATTTTGTATCTGACATGTAAATATACCTGGGGCTAGTGGGCTCTGGAATGATATTCAAAGTATACATGATTGAGAGTAATTTGGTTCCATAAAAGAACAATAAATTGACAATTTTGATATCATCATTTTAATTGATTTCCATCATTTTTGATATATGTAAAATCAGATAACTCATTGTGTAAATTTTATCTCTGCAAAAAGTTCTGATTTTTTCAAGGAATGCATCTCTCACCAGGATTAAAGTGATTGTAAAATGTAAAATAAATTGATTATAACGCCATTGAATATATTTTGTTCAATTTCCCACTCTTTATGTATGAAATGTTGTGTCCTATTTACTTTTAGCTTGTAGACCATCCATACTTGCCAACTCTCCCTATTTAGGATGGAGACTCTTGATTTTGGACCCTAAAATTGAGCATTTTTAACCAGTGGATTTGCTAAACTAATTCTGTTTCAAGATCATCAGATGGTGGGCTATTCAAATCACCCTGCGTCCATGGTCTGTCCATCCGTCCTTAAACAATTTTTGTTAGCGCTATTTCTCAGAAAGTACTAAAGGGATGTTTTTCACATGAATGTTCCCCATGGTCCCTAGTTACCCATTTCAAATTTGGGGATTATTGGAAAACCAAGATGGCTGCCAGGTGGTTGTATTCACTTTTTGGGTAAAAGATTTTAGCCCTATTGATCAAAAATCTCCATGTTGGCAAGTATGGATAATTATTTGAATTTTGAGAGTTAAAGTTTGTTAGTGCTATTTCTCAGAAAGTACTGTAGTAATGCTGAAAGTGATTTTAATGCATTAAAGAAGAACTGTAACTGTTTTTGAAGTATACACGTATTTTGAAATTAAAGATGCTATCTGATGTCAATAACAATCTCAAAACATCAAAACAGCCTTTTTTTCTTATTATTGATGTCTTTGGCCAATTGTATATGAAAGTAGAATGTGTTTTCATGTTACTGTTTGTTAATGTATAATTCTGTATTCTCAAAGGCGGTGGAGGAAGCGTTTGTGCCCGTGATAAAAATGGTGTTTGATGGAATTGAGGTAAGAACTGAATCCTAGATTAATCTAGATGATGCTTCCTTCAGTAAAGTTCACTAATCCTACCCAAAAAATTGTGCAAGGAGGAACAGGGTGTAATTGGCAAAAACATCTGGTCAATGATTTTTTTTTTCATTTATTCCACATATACATTTAGGTGTCCTCTGGAACATATGATATTATGGTCCCTTTTTAGGTCACCTGAGCTTTGCTCAAGTGACCTATTCTAATCGCTTTTCGTCCGTCGTCCGTCGTGCGTAAACTTTTACATTTTCAACTTCTTCTCAAGAACCAGTGGATGGATTTTTTCAAACTTGGTCAGAATCATCCTTGGTAGATGAGGCTTTAAAATTGTAAAATTGGGATTCCTACCCCAACCCCTGGAGCCAGGGCGGGGCCCCAAAGGGAAAATTAACCAATATTTCAAAAATCTTCTTCTTCAGACTCAGAGGTACTACACTCATTTTCCCTGCGTGGAAAGAAAGATCATCAGGGGCTTTACTTAAATTGTAAATTTCAGGACCCCCGAGCTATCCGTTCTCCCTTGGGGAGGGGGTAAAGTTTACTATAGTTTATATAGGGAAATAACACTTTTGGGTATATTTTGACAACTTTCTGTAGGAAATTATTTTTACTTGGTGAGAATTATCCTTGGAGGTAGAT